>NW_027150128.1:0-85361 GCF_031143425.1 Pleurodeles waltl | reverse complement strand
ACATTTCTTCAAAAAAGTCACAAAGTCCCATTCTGAATGGGGACTTAGAAAAAATTTCAACCTTTATCGTCCAAAAAGTGAAAACATCCAAATGTAATTTTCTTCTTCAAAGAAGTAACACATTCCCATTCTGACAAGGGACTTGGAAGCTCTTTTTACTTTTCACAAAAGTTGAATTTCTTTCTAAGTCCCATCTCATTATGAGATGGGACTTAGAAAAATATTCAACTTTTGTCTAAGTTGACATGTGTGCCGCTTCCCATGTCAGAATGGGACATTTTGACTTATTGGATGGAAAGATAAACTTTTTTGATCCAAACAGTGAAAAAGTGCAAATTCATAGTTTTTGTCAAAAAAGTGACAAAGTCCCATTCTGAGTGGGCACTTGGAAAAAATGTCAACTTTTTTCACCAAAAAAGTGAAAAAATCCAAATTTCATCTTTTTTAGTCCCAAAAGTAAAAAAATCAAATTTCAACTTTTTTCTTCAAAAAAGTGAAAAAAATTCTGTTCTGAGTGGGCACTTGGAAAAAATGTCAACTTTTTTCACCAAAAAAGTGAAAAAATCAAAATTTCATCTTTTTTGTCCCAAAAGTGAAAAAATCAAATTTAAATTTTTTTCTTCAAAAAAGTGAAAACAATTCTGTTCTGAGTGGGCACTTGGAAAAAATTTCAACTTTTTTCACCAAAAAAGTGAAAAAATCTAAATTTCATCTTTTTTAGTCTCAAAAGTGAAAAGATCAAATTTCAAATTTTTTCTTCAAAAAAACATTTCTACTTTTTTCATCCAAAAAGTGAAAAAATCCAAATTCAATACATTTCTTCAAAAAAGTCACAAAGTCCCATTCTGAATGGGGACTTAGAAAAAATGTCAACCTTTATCGTCCAAAAAGTGAAAACATCCAAATTTAATTTTCTTCTTCAAAGAAGTAACACATTCCCATTCTGACAAGGGACTTGGAAGCTCTTTTGACTTTTCACAAAAGTTGAATTTTTTTCTAAGTCCCATCTCATTATGAGATGGGACTTAGAAAAATATTCAACTTTTGTCTAAGTTGACATGTGTGCCGCTTCCCATGTCAGAATGGGACATTTTGACTTATTGGATGGAAAGATAAACTTTTTTGATCCAAACAGTGAAAAAGTGCAAATTCATAGTTTTTGTCAAAAAAGTGACAAAGTCCCATTCGGAGTGGGCACTTGGAAAAAATTTCAACTTTTTTCACCCAAAAAGTGAAAAAATCCAAATTTCATCTTTTTTAGTCCCAAAAGTAAAAAAATCACATTTCAACTTTTTTCTTCAAAAAAGTGAAAAAAATTCTGTTCTGAGTGGGCACTTGGAAAAAATTTCAACTTTTTTCACCAAAAAATGTGAAAAAATCAAAATTTCATCTTATTTGTCCCAAAAGTGAAAAAATCAAATTTAAATTTTTTTCTTCAAAAAAGTGAAAACAATTCTGTTCTGAGTGGGCACTTGGAAAAAATTTCAACTTTTTTCACCAAAAAATGTGAAAAATCAAAATTTCATCTTTTTTGTCCCAAAAGTGAAAAAATCAAATTTAAATTTTTTAGTTCAAAAAAGTGAAAAAAATTCTGTTCTGGGTGGGCACTTGGAAAAAATTTCAACTTTTTTCAACAAAAAAGTGAAAAAATCCAAATTTCATCTTTTTTGTCCCAAAAGTGAAAAAATTAAATTTCAATTTTCTTCTTCAAAAAAGTGAAAAAAAATCTATTCCGAGTGGGCACTTGGAAAAAATTTCAACTTTTTTCATCCAAAAAGTGAAAAAAATCATAATTTCATCTTTTTTAGTCCCAAAAGTGAAAAAATCAAATTTCAATTTTTTTCTTCAAAAAAGTGAAAAAATTCTGTTCTGAGTGGGCACTTGGAAAAAATTTCAACTTTTTTCACCAAAAAAGTGAAAAAATCAAAATTTCATCTTTTTTAGTCTCAAAAGTGAAAAGATCACATTTCAATTTTTTTCTTCAAAAAAACATTTCTACTTTTTTCATCCAAAAAGTAAAAAAAATCCAAATTCAATACATTTCTTCAAAAAAGTCACAAAGTCCCATTCTGAAAGGGGACATAGAAAAAATTTCAACCTTTATCGTCCAAAAAGTGAAAACATCCAAATGTAATTTTCTTCTTCAAAGAAGTAACACATTCCCATTCTGACAAGGGACTTGGAAGCTCTTTTTACTTTTCACAAAAGTTGAATTTCTTTCTAAGTCCCATCTCATTATGAGATGGGACTTAGAAAAATATTCAACTTTTGTCTAAGTTGACATGTGTGCCGCTTCCCATGTCAGAATGGGACATTTTGACTTATTGGATGGACAGATAAACTTTTTTGATCCAAACAGTGAAAAAGTGCAAATTCATAGTTTTTGTCAAAAAAGTGACAAAGTCCCATTCTGAGTGGGCCCTTGGAAAAATTTTCAACTTTTTTCACCCAAAAAGTGAAAAAATCCAAATTTCATCTTTTTTAGTCCCAAAAGTAAAAAAATCAAATTTCAACTTTTTTCTTCAAAAAAGTGAAAAAAAATCTGTTCTGAGTGGGCACTTGGAAAAAATTTCAACTTTTTTCACCAAAAAAGTGAAAAAATCCAAATTTCATCTTTTTTGTCTCAAAAGTGAAAAAATCAAATTTCAACTTTTTTCATCCAAAAAGTGAAAAAAATCAAAATTTCATCTTTTTTAGTCCCAAAAGTGAAAAAATCAAATTTCAATTTTTTTCTTCAAAAAAGTGAAAAAAATTCTGTTCTGAGTGGGCACTTGGAAAAAATTTCAACTTTTTTCACCAAAAAAGTGAAAAAATCAAAATTTCATCTTTTTTAGTCTCAAAAGTGAAAAGATCAAATTTAAATTTTTTTCTTCAAAAAAACATTTCTACTTTTTTCATCCAAAAAGTGAAAACATCCAAATTCAATACATTTCTTCAAAAAAGTCACAAAGTTCCATTCTGAATGGGGACTTAGAAAAAATTTCAACCTTTATCGTCCAAAAAGTGAAAACATCAAAATTTAATTTTCTTCTTCAAAGAAGTAACACATTCCCATTCTGACAATGGACTTGGAAGCTCTTTTGACTTTTCACAAAAGTTGAATTTTTTTCTAAGTCCCATCTCATTATGAGATGGGACTTAGAAAAATATTCAACTTTTGTCTAAGTTGACATGTGTGCCGCTTCCCATGTCAGAATGGGACATTTTGACTGATTGGATGGAAAGATAAACTTTTTTGATCCAAACAGTGAAAAAGTGCAAATTCATAGTTTTTGTCAAAAAAGTGACAAAGTCCCATTCTGAGTGGGCCCTTGGAAAAATGTTCAACTTTTTTCAACCAAAAAGTGAAAAAATCTAAATTTCATCTTTTTTAGTCCCAAAAGTAAAAAAATCAAATTTCAACTTTTTTCTTCAAAAAAGTGAAACAAAATCTGATCTGAGTGGGCACTTGGAAAAAATTTCAACTTTTTTCATCCAAAAAGTGAAAAAAATCAAAATTTCATCTTTTTTAGTCCCAAAAGTGAAAAAATCAAATTTCAATTTTTTTCTTCAAAAAAGTGAAAAAAATTTTGTTCTGAGTGGGCACTTGGAAAAAATTTCAACTTTTTTCACCAAAAAAGTGAAAAAATCAAAATTTCATCTTTTTTAGTCTCAAAAGTGAAAAGATCACATTTCAATTTTTTTCTTCAAAAAAACATTTCTACTTTTTTCATCCAAAAAGTAAAAAAAATCCAAATTCAATACATTTCTTCAAAAAAGTCACAAAGTCCCATTCTGAATGGGGACTTAGAAAAAATTTCAACCTTTATCGTCCAAAAAGTGAAAACATCCAAATGTAATTTTCTTCTTCAAAGAAGTAACACATTCCCATTCTGACAAGGGACTTGGAAGCTCTTTTTACTTTTCACAAAAGTTGAATTTCTTTCTAAGTCCCATCTCATTATGAGATGGGACTTAGAAAAATATTCAACTTTTGTCTAAGTTGACATGTGTGCCGCTTCCCATGTCAGAATGGGACATTTTGACTTATTGGATGGAAAGATAAACTTTTTTGATCCAAACAGTGAAAAAGTGCAAATTCATAGTTTTTGTCAAAAAAGTGACAAAGTCCCATTCTGAGTGGGCACTTGGAAAAAATGTCAACTTTTTTCACCAAAAAAGTGAAAAAATCCAAATTTCATCTTTTTTAGTCCCAAAAGTAAAAAAATCAAATTTCAACTTTTTTCTTCAAAAAAGTGAAAAAAATTCTGTTCTGAGTGGGCACTTGGAAAAAATGTCAACTTTTTTCACCAAAAAAGTGAAAAAATCAAAATTTCATCTTTTTTGTCCCAAAAGTGAAAAAATCAAATTTAAATTTTTTTCTTCAAAAAAGTGAAAACAATTCTGTTCTGAGTGGGCACTTGGAAAAAATTTCAACTTTTTTCACCAAAAAAGTGAAAAAATCTAAATTTCATCTTTTTTAGTCTCAAAAGTGAAAAGATCAAATTTCAAATTTTTTCTTCAAAAAAACATTTCTACTTTTTTCATCCAAAAAGTGAAAAAATCCAAATTCAATACATTTCTTCAAAAAAGTCACAAAGTCCCATTCTGAATGGGGACTTAGAAAAAATGTCAACCTTTATCGTCCAAAAAGTGAAAACATCCAAATTTAATTTTCTTCTTCAAAGAAGTAACACATTCCCATTCTGACAAGGGACTTGGAAGCTCTTTTGACTTTTCACAAAAGTTGAATTTTTTTCTAAGTCCCATCTCATTATGAGATGGGACTTAGAAAAATATTCAACTTTTGTCTAAGTTGACATGTGTGCCGCTTCCCATGTCAGAATGGGACATTTTGACTTATTGGATGGAAAGATAAACTTTTTTGATCCAAACAGTGAAAAAGTGCAAATTCATAGTTTTTGTCAAAAAAGTGACAAAGTCCCATTCGGAGTGGGCACTTGGAAAAAATTTCAACTTTTTTCACCCAAAAAGTGAAAAAATCCAAATTTCATCTTTTTTAGTCCCAAAAGTAAAAAAATCACATTTCAACTTTTTTCTTCAAAAAAGTGAAAAAAATTCTGTTCTGAGTGGGCACTTGGAAAAAATTTCAACTTTTTTCACCAAAAAATGTGAAAAAATCAAAATTTCATCTTATTTGTCCCAAAAGTGAAAAAATCAAATTTAAATTTTTTTCTTCAAAAAAGTGAAAACAATTCTGTTCTGAGTGGGCACTTGGAAAAAATTTCAACTTTTTTCACCAAAAAATGTGAAAAAATCAAAATTTCATCTTTTTTGTCCCAAAAGTGAAAAAATCAAATTTAAATTTTTTAGTTCAAAAAAGTGAAAAAAATTCTGTTCTGGGTGGGCACTTGGAAAAAATTTCAACTTTTTTCAACAAAAAAGTGAAAAAATCCAAATTTCATCTTTTTTGTCCCAAAAGTGAAAAAATTAAATTTCAATTTTCTTCTTCAAAAAAGTGAAAAAAAATCTATTCCGAGTGGGCACTTGGAAAAAATTTCAACTTTTTTCATCCAAAAAGTGAAAAAAATCATAATTTCATCTTTTTTAGTCCCAAAAGTGAAAAAATCAAATTTCAATTTTTTTCTTCAAAAAAGTGAAAAAATTCTGTTCTGAGTGGGCACTTGGAAAAAATTTCAACTTTTTTCACCAAAAAAGTGAAAAAATCAAAATTTCATCTTTTTTAGTCTCAAAAGTGAAAAGATCACATTTCAATTTTTTTCTTCAAAAAAACATTTCTACTTTTTTCATCCAAAAAGTAAAAAAAATCCAAATTCAATACATTTCTTCAAAAAAGTCACAAAGTCCCATTCTGAAAGGGGACATAGAAAAAATTTCAACCTTTATCGTCCAAAAAGTGAAAACATCCAAATGTAATTTTCTTCTTCAAAGAAGTAACACATTCCCATTCTGACAAGGGACTTGGAAGCTCTTTTTACTTTTCACAAAAGTTGAATTTCTTTCTAAGTCCCATCTCATTATGAGATGGGACTTAGAAAAATATTCAACTTTTGTCTAAGTTGACATGTGTGCCGCTTCCCATGTCAGAATGGGACATTTTGACTTATTGGATGGACAGATAAACTTTTTTGATCCAAACAGTGAAAAAGTGCAAATTCATAGTTTTTGTCAAAAAAGTGACAAAGTCCCATTCTGAGTGGGCCCTTGGAAAAATTTTCAACTTTTTTCACCCAAAAAGTGAAAAAATCCAAATTTCATCTTTTTTAGTCCCAAAAGTAAAAAAATCAAATTTCAACTTTTTTCTTCAAAAAAGTGAAAAAAAATCTGTTCTGAGTGGGCACTTGGAAAAAATTTCAACTTTTTTCACCAAAAAAGTGAAAAAATCCAAATTTCATCTTTTTTGTCTCAAAAGTGAAAAAATCAAATTTCAACTTTTTTCATCCAAAAAGTGAAAAAAATCAAAATTTCATCTTTTTTAGTCCCAAAAGTGAAAAAATCAAATTTCAATTTTTTTCTTCAAAAAAGTGAAAAAAATTCTGTTCTGAGTGGGCACTTGGAAAAAATTTCAACTTTTTTCACCAAAAAAGTGAAAAAATCAAAATTTCATCTTTTTTAGTCTCAAAAGTGAAAAGATCAAATTTAAATTTTTTTCTTCAAAAAAACATTTCTACTTTTTTCATCCAAAAAGTGAAAACATCCAAATTCAATACATTTCTTCAAAAAAGTCACAAAGTTCCATTCTGAATGGGGACTTAGAAAAAATTTCAACCTTTATCGTCCAAAAAGTGAAAACATCAAAATTTAATTTTCTTCTTCAAAGAAGTAACACATTCCCATTCTGACAATGGACTTGGAAGCTCTTTTGACTTTTCACAAAAGTTGAATTTTTTTCTAAGTCCCATCTCATTATGAGATGGGACTTAGAAAAATATTCAACTTTTGTCTAAGTTGACATGTGTGCCGCTTCCCATGTCAGAATGGGACATTTTGACTGATTGGATGGAAAGATAAACTTTTTTGATCCAAACAGTGAAAAAGTGCAAATTCATAGTTTTTGTCAAAAAAGTGACAAAGTCCCATTCTGAGTGGGCCCTTGGAAAAATGTTCAACTTTTTTCAACCAAAAAGTGAAAAAATCTAAATTTCATCTTTTTTAGTCCCAAAAGTAAAAAAATCAAATTTCAACTTTTTTCTTCAAAAAAGTGAAACAAAATCTGATCTGAGTGGGCACTTGGAAAAAATTTCAACTTTTTTCATCCAAAAAGTGAAAAAAATCAAAATTTCATCTTTTTTAGTCCCAAAAGTGAAAAAATCAAATTTCAATTTTTTTCTTCAAAAAAGTGAAAAAAATTTTGTTCTGAGTGGGCACTTGGAAAAAATTTCAACTTTTTTCACCAAAAAAGTGAAAAAATCAAAATTTCATCTTTTTTAGTCTCAAAAGTGAAAAGATCACATTTCAATTTTTTTCTTCAAAAAAACATTTCTACTTTTTTCATCCAAAAAGTAAAAAAAATCCAAATTCAATACATTTCTTCAAAAAAGTCACAAAGTCCCATTCTGAATGGGGACTTAGAAAAAATTTCAACCTTTATCGTCCAAAAAGTGAAAACATCCAAATGTAATTTTCTTCTTCAAAGAAGTAACACATTCCCATTCTGACAAGGGACTTGGAAGCTCTTTTTACTTTTCACAAAAGTTGAATTTCTTTCTAAGTCCCATCTCATTATGAGATGGGACTTAGAAAAATATTCAACTTTTGTCTAAGTTGACATGTGTGCCGCTTCCCATGTCAGAATGGGACATTTTGACTTATTGGATGGAAAGATAAACTTTTTTGATCCAAACAGTGAAAAAGTGCAAATTCATAGTTTTTGTCAAAAAAGTGACAAAGTCCCATTCTGAGTGGGCACTTGGAAAAAATGTCAACTTTTTTCACCAAAAAAGTGAAAAAATCCAAATTTCATCTTTTTTAGTCCCAAAAGTAAAAAAATCAAATTTCAACTTTTTTCTTCAAAAAAGTGAAAAAAATTCTGTTCTGAGTGGGCACTTGGAAAAAATGTCAACTTTTTTCACCAAAAAAGTGAAAAAATCAAAATTTCATCTTTTTTGTCCCAAAAGTGAAAAAATCAAATTTAAATTTTTTTCTTCAAAAAAGTGAAAACAATTCTGTTCTGAGTGGGCACTTGGAAAAAATTTCAACTTTTTTCACCAAAAAAGTGAAAAAATCTAAATTTCATCTTTTTTAGTCTCAAAAGTGAAAAGATCAAATTTCAAATTTTTTCTTCAAAAAAACATTTCTACTTTTTTCATCCAAAAAGTGAAAAAATCCAAATTCAATACATTTCTTCAAAAAAGTCACAAAGTCCCATTCTGAATGGGGACTTAGAAAAAATGTCAACCTTTATCGTCCAAAAAGTGAAAACATCCAAATTTAATTTTCTTCTTCAAAGAAGTAACACATTCCCATTCTGACAAGGGACTTGGAAGCTCTTTTGACTTTTCACAAAAGTTGAATTTTTTTCTAAGTCCCATCTCATTATGAGATGGGACTTAGAAAAATATTCAACTTTTGTCTAAGTTGACATGTGTGCCGCTTCCCATGTCAGAATGGGACATTTTGACTTATTGGATGGAAAGATAAACTTTTTTGATCCAAACAGTGAAAAAGTGCAAATTCATAGTTTTTGTCAAAAAAGTGACAAAGTCCCATTCTGAGTGGGCACTTGGAAAAAATTTCAACTTTTTTCATCCAAAAAGTGAAAAAATCCAAATTTCATCTTTTTTAGTCCCAAAAGTAAAAACATCAAATTTCAACTTTTTTCTTCAAAAAAGTGAAAAAAATTCTGTTCTGGGTGGGCACTTGGAAAAAATTTCAACTTTTTTCATCCAAAAAGTGAAAAAATCCAAATTTCATCTTTTTTAGTCCCAAAAGTAAAAACATCAAATTTCAACTTTTTTCTTCAAAAAAGTGAAAAAAATTCTGTTCTGAGTGGGCACTTGGAAAAAATGTCAACTTTTTTCACCAAAAAAGTGAAAAAATCAAAATTTCATCTTTTTTGTCCCAAAAGTGAAAAAATCAAATTTAAATTTTTTAGTTCAAAAAAGTGAAAAAAATTCTGTTCTGGGTGGGCACTTGGAAAAAATTTCAACTTTTTTCAACAAAAAAGTGAAAAAATCCAAATTTCATCTTTTTTGTCCCAAAAGTGAAAAAATTAAATTTCAATTTTCTTCTTCAAAAAAGTGAAAAAAAATCTATTCCGAGTGGGCACTTGGAAAAAATTTCAACTTTTTTCATCCAAAAAGTGAAAAAAATCATAATTTCATCTTTTTTAGTCCCAAAAGTGAAAAAATCAAATTTCAATTTTTTTCTTCAAAAAAGTGAAAAAATTCTGTTCTGAGTGGGCACTTGGAAAAAATTTCAACTTTTTTCACCAAAAAAGTGAAAAAATCAAAATTTCATCTTTTTTAGTCTCAAAAGTGAAAAGATCACATTTCAATTTTTTTCTTCAAAAAAACATTTCTACTTTTTTCATCCAAAAAGTAAAAAAAATCCAAATTCAATACATTTCTTCAAAAAAGTCACAAAGTCCCATTCTGAAAGGGGACATAGAAAAAATTTCAACCTTTATCGTCCAAAAAGTGAAAACATCCAAATGTAATTTTCTTCTTCAAAGAAGTAACACATTCCCATTCTGACAAGGGACTTGGAAGCTCTTTTTACTTTTCACAAAAGTTGAATTTCTTTCTAAGTCCCATCTCATTATGAGATGGGACTTAGAAAAATATTCAACTTTTGTCTAAGTTGACATGTGTGCCGCTTCCCATGTCAGAATGGGACATTTTGACTTATTGGATGGACAGATAAACTTTTTTGATCCAAACAGTGAAAAAGTGCAAATTCATAGTTTTTGTCAAAAAAGTGACAAAGTCCCATTCTGAGTGGGCCCTTGGAAAAATTTTCAACTTTTTTCACCCAAAAAGTGAAAAAATCCAAATTTCATCTTTTTTAGTCCCAAAAGTAAAAAAATCAAATTTCAACTTTTTTCTTCAAAAAAGTGAAAAAAAATCTGTTCTGAGTGGGCACTTGGAAAAAATTTCAACTTTTTTCACCAAAAAAGTGAAAAAATCCAAATTTCATCTTTTTTGTCTCAAAAGTGAAAAAATCAAATTTCAACTTTTTTCATCCAAAAAGTGAAAAAAATCAAAATTTCATCTTTTTTAGTCCCAAAAGTGAAAAAATCAAATTTCAATTTTTTTCTTCAAAAAAGTGAAAAAAATTCTGTTCTGAGTGGGCACTTGGAAAAAATTTCAACTTTTTTCACCAAAAAAGTGAAAAAATCAAAATTTCATCTTTTTTAGTCTCAAAAGTGAAAAGATCAAATTTCAATTTTTTTCTTCAAAAAAACATTTCTACTTTTTTCATCCAAAAAGTGAAAACATCCAAATTCAATACATTTCTTCAAAAAAGTCACAAAGTTCCATTCTGAATGGGGACTTAGAAAAAATTTCAACCTTTATCGTCCAAAAAGTGAAAACATCAAAATTTAATTTTCTTCTTCAAAGAAGTAACACATTCCCATTCTGACAATGGACTTGGAAGCTCTTTTGACTTTTCACAAAAGTTGAATTTTTTTCTAAGTCCCATCTCATTATGAGATGGGACTTAGAAAAATATTCAACTTTTGTCTAAGTTGACATGTGTGCCGCTTCCCATGTCAGAATGGGACATTTTGACTGATTGGATGGAAAGATAAACTTTTTTGATCCAAACAGTGAAAAAGTGCAAATTCATAGTTTTTGTCAAAAAAGTGACAAAGTCCCATTCTGAGTGGGCCCTTGGAAAAATTTTCAACTTTTTTCACCCAAAAAGTGAAAAAATCCAAATTTCATCTTTTTTAGTCCCAAAAGTAAAAAAATCAAATTTCAACTTTTTTCTTCAAAAAAGTGAAAAAAAATCTGATCTGAGTGGGCACTTGGAAAAAATTTCAACTTTTTTCACCAAAAAAGTGAAAAAATCCAAATTTCATCTTTTTTGTCTCAAAAGTGAAAAAATCAAATTTCAATTTTTTTCTTCAAAAAAAAAACAATTCTATTCTGAGTGGGCACTTGGAAAAAATTTCAACTTTTTTCATCCAAAAAGTGAAGAAAAATCAAAATTTCATCTTTTTTAGTCCCAAAAGTGAAAAAATCAAATTTCAATTTTTTTCTTCAAAAAAGTGAAAAAAATTCTGTTCTGAGTGGGCACTTGGAAAAAATTTCAACTTTTTTCACCAAAAAAGTGAAAAAATCAAAATTTCATCTTTTTTAGTCTCAAAAGTGAAAAGATCACATTTCAATTTTTTCTTCAAAAAAACATTTCTACTTTTTTCATCCGTCTCAAAAGTGAAAAGATCACATTTCAATTTTTTTCTTCAAAAAAACATTTCTACTTTTTTCATCCAAAAAGTAAAAAAAATCCAAATTCAATACATTTCTTCAAAAAGTCACAAAGTCCCATTCTGAATGGGGACTTAGAAAAAATTTCAACCTTTATCGTCCAAAAAGTGAAAACATCCAAATGTAATTTTCTTCTTCAAAGAAGTAACACATTCCCATTCTGACAAGGGACTTGGAAGCTCTTTTTACTTTTCACAAAAGTTGAATTTCTTTCTAAGTCCCATCTCATTATGAGATGGGACTTAGAAAAATATTCAACTTTTGTCTAAGTTGACATGTGTGCCGCTTCCCATGTCAGAATGGGACATTTTGACTTATTGGATGGAAAGATAAACTTTTTTGATCCAAACAGTGAAAAAGTGCAAATTCATAGTTTTTGTCAAAAAAGTGACAAAGTCCCATTCTGAGTGGGCCCTTGGAAAAATTTTCAACTTTTTTCACCCAAAAAGTGAAAAAATCCAAATTTCATCTTTTTTAGTCCCAAAAGTAAAAAAATCAAATTTCAACTTTTTTCTTCAAAAAGTGAAAAAAAATCTGTTCTGAGTGGGCACTTGGAAAAAATTTCAACTTTTTTCACCAAAAAAGTGAAAAAATCCAAATTTCATCTTTTTTGTCTCAAAAGTGAAAAAATCAAATTTCAACTTTTTTCATCCAAAAAGTGAAAAAAATCAAAATTTCATCTTTTTTAGTCCCAAAAGTGAAAAAATCAAATTTCAATTTTTTTCTTCAAAAAAGTGAAAAAAATTCTGTTCTGAGTGGGCACTTGGAAAAAATTTCAACTTTTTTCACCAAAAAAGTGAAAAAATCAAAATTTCATCTTTTTTAGTCTCAAAAGTGAAAAGATCAAATTTCAATTTTTTTCTTCAAAAAAAACATTTCTACTTTTTTCATCCAAAAAGTGAAAACATCCAAATTCAATACATTTCTTCAAAAAAGTCACAAAGTTCCATTCTGAATGGGGACTTAGAAAAAATTTCAACCTTTATCGTCCAAAAAGTGAAAACATCCAAATTTAATTTTCTTCTTCAAAGAAGTAACACATTCCCATTCTGACAATGGACTTGGAAGCTCTTTTGACTTTTCACAAAAGTTGAATTTTTTTCTAAGTCCCATCTCATTATGAGATGGGACTTAGAAAAATATTCAACTTTTGTCTAAGTTGACATGTGTGCCGCTTCCCATGTCAGAATGGGACATTTTGACTGATTGGATGGAAAGATAAACTTTTTTGATCCAAACAGTGAAAAAGTGCAAATTCATAGTTTTTGTCAAAAAAGTGACAAAGTCCCATTCTGAGTGGGCCCTTGGAAAAATGTTCAACTTTTTTCACCCAAAAAGTGAAAAAATCCAAATTTCATCTTTTTTAGTCCCAAAAGTAAAAAAATCAAATTTCAACTTTTTTCTTCAAAAAGTGAAAAAAAATCTGATCTGAGTGGGCACTTGGAAAAAATTTCAACTTTTTTCATCCAAAAAGTGAAAAAAATCAAAATTTCATCTTTTTTAGTCCCAAAAGTGAAAAAATCAAATTTCAATTTTTTTCTTCAAAAAAGTGAAAAAAATTCTGTTCTGAGTGGGCACTTGGAAAAAATTTCAACTTTTTTCACCAAAAAAGTGAGAAAATCAAAATTTCATCTTTTTTAGTCTCAAAAGTGAAAAGATCAAATTTCAATTTTTTTCTTCAAAAAAACATTTCTACTTTTTTCATCCAAAAAGTGAAAAAATCCAAATTCAATACATTTCTTCAAAAAAGTCACAAAGTCCCATTCTGAATGGGGACTTAGAAAAAATGTCAATATTTATCGTCCAAAAAGTGAAAACATCCAAATTTAATTTTCTTCTTCAAAAAGTAACACATTCCCATTCTGACAAGGGACTTGGAAGCTCTTTTGACTTTTCACAAAAGTTGAATTTTTTTCTAAGTCCCATCTCATTATGAGATGGGACTTAGAAAAATATTCAACTTTTGTCTAAGTTGACATGTGTGCCGCTTCCCATGTCAGAATGGGACATTTTGACTTATTGGATGGAAAGATAAACTTTTTTGATCCAAACAGTGAAAAAGTGCAAATTCATAGTTTTTGTCAAAAAAGTGACAAAGTCCCATTCTGAGTGGGCACTTGGAAAAAATTTCAACTTTTTTCACCAAAAAGTGAAAAAATCCAAATTTCATCTTTTTTAGTCCCAAAAGTAAAAACATCAAATTTCAACTTTTTTCTTCAAAAAAGTGAAAAAAATTCTGTTCTGGGTGGGCACTTGGAAAAAATTTCAACTTTTTTCATCCAAAAAGTGAAAAAATCCAAATTTCATCTTTTTTAGTCCCAAAAGTAAAAACATCAAATTTCAACTTTTTTCTTCAAAAAAGTGAAAAAAATTCTGTTCTGAGTGGGCACTTGGAAAAAATGTCAACTTTTTTCAACAAAAAAGTAAAAAAATCCAAATTTCATCTTTTTTGTCCCAAAAGTGAAAAAATTAAATTTCAATTTTTTTCTTCAAAAAAGTGAAAAAAAATCTATTCTGAGTGGGCACTTGGAAAAAATTTCAACTTTTTTCATCCAAAAAGTGAAAAAAATCATAATTTCATCTTTTTTAGTCCCAAAAGTGAAAAAATCAAATTTCAATTTTTTTCTTCAAAAAAGTGAAAAAATTCTGTTCTGAGTGGGCACTTGGAAAAAATTTCAACTTTTTTCTCCAAAAAAGTGAAAAAATCAAAATTTCATCTTTTTTAGTCTCAAAAGTGAAAAGATCACATTTCAATTTTTTTCTTCAAAAAAACAATTCTACTTTTTTCATCCAAAAAGTAAAAAAAATCCAAATTCAATACATTTCTTCAAAAAAGTCACAAAGTCCCATTCTGAATGGGGACTTAGAAAAAATTTCAACCTTTATCGTCCAAAAAGTGAAAACATCCAAATGTAATTTTCTTCTTCAAAGAAGTAACACATTCCCATTCTGACAAGGGACTTGGAAGCTCTTTTTACTTTTCACAAAAGTTGAATTTCTTTCTAAGTCCCATCTCATTATGAGATGGGACTTAGAAAAATATTCAACTTTTGTCTAAGTTGACATGTGTGCCGCTTCCCATGTCAGAATGGGACATTTTGACTTATTGGATGGAAAGATAAACTTTTTTGATCCAAACAGTGAAAAAGTGCAAATTCATAGTTTTTGTCAAAAAAGTGACAAAGTCCCATTCTGAGTGGGCCCTTGGAAAAATTTTCAACTTTTTTCACCCAAAAAGTGAAAAAATCCAAATTTCATCTTTTTTAGTCCCAAAAGTAAAAAATCAAATTTCAACTTTTTTCTTCAAAAAAGTGAAAAAAAATCTGTTCTGAGTGGGCACTTGGAAAAAATTTCAACTTTTTTCACCAAAAAAGTGAAAAAATCCAAATTTCATCTTTTTTGTCTCAAAAGTGAAAAAATCAAATTTCAACTTTTTTCATCCAAAAAGTGAAAAAAATCAAAATTTCATCTTTTTTAGTCCCAAAAGTGAAAAAATCAAATTTCAATTTTTTTCTTCAAAAAAGTGAAAAAAATTCTGTTCTGAGTGGGCACTTGGAAAAAATTTCAACTTTTTTCACCAAAAAAGTGAAAAAATCAAAATTTCATCTTTTTTAGTCTCAAAAGTGAAAAGATCAAATTTCAATTTTTTTCTTCAAAAAAACATTTCTACTTTTTTCATCCTAAAAGTGAAAACATCCAAATTCAATACATTTCTTCAAAAAAGTCACAAAGTCCCATTCTGAATGGGGACTTAGAAAAAATTTCAACCTTTATCGTCCAAAAAGTGAAAACATCCAAATTTAATTTTCTTCTTCAAAGAAGTAACACATTCCTTCTGACAAGGGACTTGGAAGCTCTTTTGACTTTTCACAAAAGTTGAATTTTTTTCTAAGTCCCATCTCATTATGAGATGGGACTTAGAAAAATATTCAACTTTTGTCGAAGTTGACATGTGTGCCGCTTCCCATGTCAGAATGGGACATTTTGACTGATTGGATGGAAAGATAAACTTTTTTGATCCAAACAGTGAAAAAGTGCAAATTCATAGTTTTTGTCAAAAAAGTGACAAAGTCCCATTCTGAGTGGGCACTTGGAAAAAATGTCAACTTTTTTCACCAAAAAAGTGAAAAAATCCAAATTTCATCTTTTTTAGTCCCAAAAGTAAAAAAATCAAATTTCAACTTTTTTCTTCAAAAAAGTGAAAAAAATTCTGTTCTGAGTGGGCACTTGGAAAAAATGTCAACTTTTTTCATCCAAAAAAGTGAAAAAATCAAAATTTAATCTTTTTTGTCCCAAAAGTGAAAAAATCAAATTAAAATTTTTTTCTTCAAAAAAGTGAAAACAATTCTGTTCTGAGTGGGCACTTGGAAAAAATGACAACTTTTTTCACCAAAAAAGTGAAAAAATCTAAATTTCATCTTTTTTAGTCTCAAAAGTGAAAAGATCAAATTTCAATTTTTTTCTTCAAAAAAACATTTCTACTTTTTTCATCCAAAAAGTGAAAAAATCCAAATTCAATACATTTCTTCAAAAAGTCACAAAGTCCCATTCTGAATGGGGACTTAGAAAAAATTTCAACCTTTATCGTCCAAAAAGTGAAAACATCCAAATTTAATTATCTTCTTCAAAGAAGTAACACATTCCGATTCTGACAAGGGACTTGGAAGCTCTTTTGACTTTTCACAAAAGTTGAATTTTTTTCTAAGTCCCATCTCATTATGAGATGGGACTTAGAAAAATATTCAACTTTTGTCTAAGTTGACATGTGTGCCGCTTCCCATGTCAGAATGGGACATTTTGACAGATTGGATGGAAAGATAAACTTTTTTGATCCAAACAGTGAAAAAGTGCAAATTCATAGTTTTTGTCAAAAAAGTGACAAAGTCCCATTCTGAGTGGGCCCTTGGAAAAATTTTCAACTTTTTTCACCCAAAAAGGTAAAAAATCCAATTTCATCTTTTTTAGTCCCAAAAGTAAAAAAAACAAATTTCAACTTTTTTCTTCAAAAAAGTGAAAAAAAATCTGTTCTGAGTGGGCACTTGGAAAAAATTTCAACTTTTTTCACCAAAAAAGTGAAAAAATCCAAATTTCATCTTTTTGTCTCAAAAGTGAAAAAATCAAATTTCAATTTTTTTCTTCAAAAAAGTGAAAAAAATTCTATTCTGAGTGGGCACTTGGAAAAAATTTCAACTTTTTTCATCCAAAAAGTGAAAAAAATCACAATTTCATCTTTTTAGTCCCAAAAGTGAAAAATCAAATTTCAATTTTTTTCTTCAAAAAAGTGAAAAAAATTCTGTTCTGAGTGGGCACTTGGAAAAAATTTCAACTTTTTTCACCAAAAAAGTGAAAAAATCAAAATTTCATCTTTTTTAGTCTCAAAAGTGAAAAGATCAAATTTCAATTTTTTTCTTCAAAAAAACATTTCTACTTTTTTCATCCAAAAAGTGAAAACATCCAAATTCAATACATTTCTTCAAAAAAGTCACAAAGTTCCATTCTGAATGGGGACTTAGAAAAAATTTCAACCTTTATCGTCCAAAAAGTGAAAACATCAAAATTTAATTTTCTTCTTCAAAGAAGTAACACATTCCCATTCTGACAATGGACTTGGAAGCTCTTTTGACTTTTCACAAAAGTTGAATTTTTTTCTAAGTCCCATCTCATTATGAGATGGGACTTAGAAAAATATTCAACTTTTGTCTAAGTTGACATGTGTGCCGCTTCCCATGTCAGAATGGGACATTTTGACTGATTGGATGGAAAGATAAACTTTTTTGATCCAAACAGTGAAAAAGTGCAAATTCATAGTTTTTGTCAAAAAAGTGACAAAGTCCCATTCTGAGTGGGCCCTTGGAAAAATTTTCAACTTTTTTCACCCAAAAAGTGAAAAAATCCAAATTTCATCTTTTTTAGTCCCAAAAGTAAAAAAATCAAATTTCAACTTTTTTCTTCCAAAAAGTGAAAAAAAATCTGATCTGAGTGGGCACTTGGAAAAAATTTCAACTTTTTTCACCAAAAAAGTAAAAAAATCCAAATTTCATCTTTTTTGTCTCAAAAGTGAAAAATCAAATTTCAATTTTTTCTTCAAAAAAGTGAAAAAAATTCTATTCTGAGTGGGCACTTGGAAAAAATCCAAAAAGTGAAAAAAATCAAAATTTCATCTTTTTTAGTCCCAAAAGTGAAAAAATCAAATTTCAATTTTTTTCTTCAAAAAAGTGAAAAAAATTCTGTTCTGAGTGGGCACTTGGAAAAAATTTCAACTTTTTTCACCAAAAAAGTGAAAAAAATCAAAATTTCATCTTTTTTAGTCTCAAAGTGAAAAGATCACATTTCAATTTTTTTCTTCAAAAAAACATTTCTACTTTTTTCATCCAAAAAGTAAAAAAAAATCCAAATTCAATACATTTCTTCAAAAAAGTCACAAAGTCCCATTCTGAATGGGGACTTAGAAAAAATTTCAACCTTTATCGTCCAAAAAGTGAAAACATCCAAATGTAATTTTCTTCTTCAAAGAAGTAACACATTCCCATTCTGACAAGGGACTTTGAAGCTCTTTTTACTTTTCACAAAAGTTGAATTTCTTTCTAAGTCCCATCTCATTATGAGATGGGACTTAGAAAAATATTTAACTTTTGTCTAAGTTGACATGTGTGCCGCTTCCCATGTCAGAATGGGACATTTTGACTTATTGGATGGAAAGATAAACTTTTTTGATCCAAACAGTGAAAAAGTGCAAATTCATAGTTTTTTGTCAAAAAAGTGACAAAGTCCCATTCTGAGTGGGCCCTTGGAAAAATTTTCAACTTTTTTCACCCAAAAAGTGAAAAAATCCAAATTTCATCTTTTTTAGTCCCAAAAGTAAAAAAATCAAATTTCAACTTTTTTCTTCAAAAAAGTGAAAAAAAATCTGTTCTGAGTGGGCACTTGGAAAAAATTTCAACTTTTTTCACCAAAAAAGTGAAAAAATCCAAATTTCATCTTTTTTGTCTCAAAAGTGAAAAAATCAAATTTCAACTTTTTTCATCCAAAAAGTGAAAAAAATCAAAATTTCATCTTTTTTAGTCCCAAAAGTGAAAAAATCAAATTTCAATTTTTTTCTTCAAAAAGTGAAAAAAATTCTGTTCTGAGTGGGCACTTGGAAAAAATTTCAACTTTTTTCACCAAAAAAGTGGAAAAAATCCAAATTTCATCTTTTTTGTCTCAAAAGTGAAAAAATCAAATTTCAATTTTTTTCTTCAAAAAAGTGAAAACAATTCTATTCTGAGTGGGCACTTGGAAAAAATTTCAACTTTTTTCATCCAAAAAGTGAAAAAAATCAAAATTTCATCTTTTTTAGTCCCAAAAGTGAAAAAATCAAATTTCAATTTTTTTCTTCAAAAAAGTGAAAAAAATTCTGTTCTGAGTGGGCACTTGGAAAAAAATTTCAACTTTTTTCACCAAAAAAGTGAAAAAAATCAAAATTTCATCTTTTTTAGTCTCAAAAGTGAAAAGATCACATTTCAATTTTTTTCTTCAAAAAAACATTTCTACTTTTTTCATCCAAAAAGTAAAAAAAATCCAAATTCAATACATTTCTTCAAAAAAGTCACAAAGTCCCATTCTGAATGGGGACTTAGAAAAAATTTCAACCTTTATCGTCCAAAAAGTGAAAACATCCAAATGTAATTTTCTTCTTCAAAGAAGTAACACATTCCCATTCTGACAAGGGACTTGGAAGCTCTTTTTACTTTTCACAAAAGTTGAATTTCTTTCTAAGTCCCATCTCATTATGAGATGGGACTTAGAAAAATATTCAACTTTTGTCTAAGTTGACATGTGTGCCGCTTCCCATGTCAGAATGGGACATTTTGACTTATTGGATGGAAAGATAAACTTTTTTGATCCAAACAGTGAAAAAGTGCAAATTCATAGTTTTTGTCAAAAAAGTGACAAAGTCCCATTCTGAGTGGGCCCTTGGAAAAATTTTCAACTTTTTTTCACCCAAAAAGTGAAAAAATCCAAATTTCATCTTTTTTAGTCCCAAAAGTAAAAAAATCAAATTTCAACTTTTTTCTTCAAAAAAGTGAAAAAAAAATCTGTTCTGAGTGGGCACTTGGAAAAAATTTCAACTTTTTTCACCAAAAAAGTGAAAAAATCCAAATTTCATCTTTTTTGTCTCAAAAGTGAAAAAATCAAATTTCAACTTTTTCATCCAAAAAGTGAAAAAAATCAAAATTTCATCTTTTTTAGTCCCAAAAGTGAAAAAATCAAATTCAATTTTTTTCTTCAAAAAAGTGAAAAAAATTCTGTTCTGAGTGGGCACTTGGAAAAAATTTCAACTTTTTTCACCAAAAAAAGTGAAAAAATCAAAATTTCATCTTTTTTAGTCTCAAAAGTGAAAAGATCAAATTTCAATTTTTTTTCTTCAAAAAAACATTTCTACTTTTTTCATCCAAAAAGTGAAAACATCCAAATTCAATACATTTCTTCAAAAAAGTCACAAAGTCCCATTCTGAATGGGGACTTAGAAAAAATTTCAACCTTTATCGTCCAAAAAGTGAAAACATCCAAATTTAATTTTCTTCTTCAAAGAAGAAACACATTCCTTCTGATAAGGGACTTGGAAGCTCTTTTGACTTTTCACAAAAGTTGAATTTTTTTCTAAGTCCCATCTCATTATGAGATGGGAATTAGAAAAATATTCAACTTTTGTCTAATTTGACATGTGTGCCGCTTCCCATGTCAAAATGGGACATTTTGACTTATTGGATGGAAAGATAAACTTTTTTGATCCAAACAGTGAAAAAGTGCAAATTCATAGTTTTTGTCAAAAAAGTGACAAAGTCCCATTCTGAGTGGGCACTTGGAAAAAATGTCAACTTTTTTCACCAAAAAAGTGAAAAAATCCAAATTTCATCTTTTTTAGTCCCAAAAGTAAAAAAATCAAATTTCAACTTTTTTCTTCAAAAAAGTGAAAAAAATTCTGTTCTGAGTGGGCACTTGGAAAAAATGTCAACTTTTTTCACCAAAAAAGTGAAAAAATCAAAATTTAATCTTTTTTGTCCCAAAAAGTGAAAAAATCAAATTTAAATTTTTTTCTTCAAAAAAGTGAAAACAATTCTGTTCTGAGTGGGCACTTGGAAAAAATGTCAACTTTTTTCACCAAAAAAGTGAAAAAATCTAAATTTCATCTTTTTTAGTCCTCAAAAGTGAAAAGATCAAATTTAAATTTTTTTCTTCAAAAAAACATTTCTACTTTTTTCATCCAAAAGTGAAAAAATCCAAATTCAATACATTTCTTCAAAAAAGTCACAAAGTCCCATTCTGAATGGGGACTTAGAAAAAATGTCAATATTTATCGTCCAAAAAGTGAAAACATCCAAATTTAATTTTCTTCTTCAAAGAAGTAACACATTCCCATTCTGACAAGGGACTTGGAAGCTCTTTTGACTTTTCACAAAAGTTGAATTTTTTTCTAAGTCCCATCTCATTATGAGATGGGACTTAGAAAAATATTCAACTTTTGTCTAAGTTGACATGTGTGCCGCTTCCCATGTCAGAATGGGACATTTTGACTTATTGGATGGAAAGATAAACTTTTTTGATCCAAACAGTGAAAAAGTGCAAATTCATAGTTTTGTCAAAAAAGTGACAAAGTCCCATTCTGAGTGGGCACTTGGAAAAAATTTCAACTTTTTTCACCCAAAAAGTGAAAAAATCCAAATTTCATCTTTTTTAGTCCCAAAAGTAAAAACATCAAATTTCAACTTTTTCTTCCAAAAAAGTGAAAAAAAATTCTGTTCTGGGTGGGCACTTGGAAAAAATTTCAACTTTTTTCATCCAAAAAGTGAAAAAATCCAAATTTCATCTTTTTTAGTCCCAAAAGTAAAAACATCAAATTTCAACTTTTTTCTTCAAAAAAGTGAAAAAAATTCTGTTCTGAGTGGGCACTTGGAAAAAATGTCAACTTTTTTCAACAAAAAAGTGAAAAAATCCAAATTTCATCTTTTTTGTCCCAAAAGTGAAAAAATCAAATTTCAATTTTTTTCTTCAAAAAAGTGAAAAAATTCTGTTCTGAGTGGGCACTTGGAAAAAATTTCAACTTTTTTCTCCAAAAAAGTGAAAAAATCAAAATTTCATCTTTTTTAGTCTCAAAAGTGAAAAGATCACATTTCAATTTTTTTCTTCAAAAAAACATTTCTACTTTTTTCATCCATCCAAAAAGTAAAAAAAATCCAAATTCAATACATTTCTTCAAAAAAGTCACAAAGTCCCATTCTGAATGGGGACTTAGAAAAAATTTCAACCTTTATCGTCCAAAAAGTGAAAACATCCAAATGTAATTTTCTTCTTCAAAGAAGTAACACATTCCCATTCTGACAAGGGACTTGGAAGCTCTTTTTACTTTTCACAAAAGTTGAATTTCTTTCTAAGTCCCATCTCATTATGAGATGGGACTTAGAAAAATATTCAACTTTTGTCTAAGTTGACATGTGTGCCGCTTCCCATGTCAGAATGGGACATTTTGACTTATTGGATGGAAAGATAAACTTTTTTGATCCAAACAGTGAAAAAGTGCAAATTCATAGTTTTTGTCAAAAAAGTGACAAAGTCCCATTCTGAGTGGGCACTTGGAAAAAATGTCAACTTTTTTCACCAAAAAAGTGAAAAAATCCAAATTTCATCTTTTTTAGTCCCAAAAGTAAAAAAATCAAATTTCAACTTTTTTCTTCAAAAAAGTGAAAAAAATTCTGTTCTGAGTGGGGCACTTGGAAAAAATGTCAACTTTTTTCACCAAAAAAGTGAAAAAATCAAAATTTCATCTTTTTTGTCCCAAAAGTGAAAAAATCAAATTTAAATTTTTTTCTTCAAAAAAGTGAAAACAATTCTGTTCTGAGTGGGCACTTGGAAAAAATGTCAACTTTTTTCACCAAAAAAGTGAAAAAATCTAAATTTCATCTTTTTTAGTCTCAAAAGTGAAAAGATCAAATTTCAATTTTTTTCTTCAAAAAAACATTTCTACTTTTTTCATCCAAAAAGTGAAAAAATCCAAATTCAATACATTTCTTCAAAAAAGTCACAAAGTCCCATTCTGAATGGGGACTTAGAAAAAATGTCAACCTTTATCGTCCAAAAAGTGAAAACATCCAAATTTAATTTTCTTCTTCAAAGAAGTAACACATTCCCATTCTGACAAGGGACTTGGAAGCTCTTTTGACTTTTCACAAAAGTTGAATTTTTTTCTAAGTCCCATCTCATTATGAGATGGGACTTAGAAAAATATTCAACTTTTGTCTAAGTTGACATGTGTGCCGCTTCCCATGTCAGAATGGGACATTTTGACTTATTGGATGGAAAGATAAACTTTTTGATCCAAACAGTGAAAAGTGCAAATTCATAGTTTTTGTCAAAAAAGTGACAAAGTCCCATTCTGAGTGGGCACTTGGAAAAAATTTCAACTTTTTTCACCCAAAAAGTGAAAAAATCCAAATTTCATCTTTTTTAGTCCCAAAAGTAAAAACATCAAATTTCAACTTTTTTCTTCAAAAAAGTGAAAAAAATTCTGTTCTGGGTGGGCACTTGGAAAAAATTTCAACTTTTTTCATCCAAAAAGTGAAAAATCCAAATTTCATCTTTTTTAGTCCCAAAGTAAAAACATCAAATTTCAACTTTTTTCTTCAAAAAAGTGAAAAAAATTCTGTTCTGAGTGGGCACTTGGAAAAAATGTCAACTTTTTTCACCAAAAAAGTGAAAAAATCAAAATTTCATCTTTTTTGTCCCAAAAGTGAAAAAATCAAATTTAAATTTTTTTCTTCAAAAAAGTGAAAAATATTCTGTTCTGGGTGGGCACTTGGAAAAAATTTCAACTTTTTTTCAACAAAAAAGTGAAAAAATCCAAATTTCATCTTTTTTGTCCCAAAAGTGAAAAAATTAAATTTCAATTTTTTTCTTCAAAAAAGTGAAAACAAATCTATTCCGAGTGGGCACTTGGAAAAAATTTCAACTTTTTTCATCCAAAAAGTGAAAAAAATCATTATTTCATCTTTTTTAGTCCCAAAAGTGAAAAAATCAAATTTCAATTTTTTTCTTCAAAAAAGTGAAAAAATTCTGTTCTGAGTGGGCACTTGGAAAAAATTTCAACTTTTTTCACCAAAAAAGTGAAAAAATCAAAATTTCATCTTTTTTAGTCTCAAAAGTGAAAAGATCACATTTCAATTTTTTTCTTCAAAAAAACATTTCTACTTTTTTCATCCAAAAAGTAAAAAAAATCCAAATTCAATACATTTCTTCAAAAAAGTCACAAAGTCCCATTCTGAATGGGGACTTAGAAAAAATTTCAACCTTTATCGTCCAAAAAGTGAAAACATCCAAATGTAATTTTCTTCTTCAAAGAAGTAACACATTCCCATTCTGACAAGGGACTTGGAAGCTCTTTTTTACTTTTCACAAAAGTTGAATTTTTTTCTAAGTCCCATCTCATTATGAGATGGGACTTAGAAAAATATTCAACTTTTGTCTAAGTTGACATGTGTGCCGCTTCCCATGTCAGAATGGGACATTTTGACTTATTGGATGGAAAGATAAACTTTTTTGATCCAAACAGTGAAAAAGTGCAAATTCATAGTTTTTGTCAAAAAAGTGACAAAGTCCCATTCTGAGTGGGCACTTGGAAAAAATGTCAACTTTTTTCACCCAAAAAGTGAAAAAATCCAAATTTCATCTTTTTTGTCCCAAAAGTGAAAAAATTAAATTTCAATTTTTTTCTTCAAAAAAGTGAAAAAAAATCTATTCCGAGTGGGCACTTGGAAAAAATTTCAACTTTTTTCATCCAAAAAGTGAAAAAAATCAAAATTTCATCTTTTTTAGTCCCAAAAGTGAAAAAATCAAATTTCAATTTTTTTCTTCAAAAAAGTGAAAACATCCAAATGTAATTTTCTTCTTCAAAGAAGTAACACATTCCCATTCTGACAAGGGACTTGGAAGCTCTTTTTACTTTTCACAAAAGTTGAATTTCTTTCTAAGTCCCATCTCATTATGAGATGGGACTTAGAAAAATATTCAACTTTTGTCTAAGTTGACATGTGTGCCGCTTCCCATGTCAGAATGGGACATTTTGACTTATTGGATGGACAGATAAACTTTTTTGATCCAAACAGTGAAAAAGTGCAAATTCATAGTTTTTGTCAAAAAAGTGACAAAGTCCCATTCTGAGTGGGCCCTTGGAAAAATTTTCAACTTTTTTCACCCAAAAAGTGAAAAAATCCAAATTTCATCTTTTTTAGTCCCAAAAGTAAAAAAAAATCAAATTTCAACTTTTTTCTTCAAAAAAGTGAAAAAAAATCTGTTCTGAGTGGGCACTTGGAAAAAATTTCAACTTTTTTCACCAAAAAAGTGAAAAAAAAACAAATTTCATCTTTTTTGTCTCAAAAGTGAAAAAATCAAATTTCAACTTTTTTCATCCAAAAAGTGAAAAAAATCAAAATTTCATCTTTTTTAGTCCCAAAAGTGAAAAAAATCAAATTTCAATTTTTTTCTTCAAAAAAGTGAAAAAAATTCTGTTCTGAGTGGGCACTTGGAAAAAATTTCAACTTTTTTCACCAAAAAAGTGAAAAAATCAAAATTTCATCTTTTTTAGTCTCAAAAGTGAAAAGATCAAATTTCAATTTTTTTCTTCAAAAAAACATTTCTACTTTTTTCATCCAAAAAGTGAAAACATCCAAATTCAATACATTTCTTCAAAAAAGTCACAAAGTTCCATTCTGAATGGGGACTTAGAAAAAATTTCAACCTTTATCGTCCAAAAAGTGAAAACATCAAAATTTAATTTTCTTCTTCAAAGAAGTAACACATTCCCATTCTGACAATGGACTTGGAAGCTCTTTTGACTTTTCACAAAAGTTGAATTTTTTTCTAAGTCCCATCTCATTATGAGATGGGACTTAGAAAAATATTCAACTTTTGTCTAAGTTGACATGTGTGCCGCTTCCCATGTCAGAATGGGACATTTTGACTGATTGGATGGAAAGATAAACTTTTTTGATCCAAACAGTGAAAAAGTGCAAATTCATAGTTTTTGTCAAAAAAGTGACAAAGTCCCATTCTGAGTGGGCCCTTGGAAAAATTTTCAACTTTTTTCACCCAAAAAGTGAAAAAATCCAAATTTCATCTTTTTTAGTCCCAAAAGTAAAAAAATCAAATTTCAACTTTTTTCTTCAAAAAAGTGAAAAAAAATCTGATCTGAGTGGGCACTTGGAAAAAATTTCAACTTTTTTCACCAAAAAAGTGAAAAAATCCAAATTTCATCTTTTTGTCTCAAAAGTGAAAAAATCAAATTTCAATTTTTTTCTTCAAAAAAGTGAAAAAAATTCTATTCTGAGTGGGCACTTGGAAAAAATTTCAACTTTTTTCATCCAAAAAGTGAAAAAAATCAAAATTTCATCTTTTTAGTCCCAAAAGTGAAAAAATCAAATTTCAATTTTTTTCTTCAAAAAAGTGAAAACAATTCTGTTCTGAGTGGGCACTTGGAAAAAATGTCAACTTTTTTCACCAAAAAAGTGAAAAAATCTAAATTTCATCTTTTTTAGTCTCAAAAGTGAAAAGATCAAATTTCAATTTTTTTCTTCAAAAAAACATTTCTACTTTTTTCATCCAAAAAGTGAAAAAATCCAAATTCAATACATTTCTTCAAAAAAGTCACAAAGTCCATTCTGAATGGGGACTTAGAAAAAATGTCAACCTTTATCGTCCAAAAAGTGAAAACATCCAAATGTAATTTTCTTCTTCAAAGAAGTAACACATTCCCATTCTGACAAGGGACTTGGAAGCTCTTTTGACTTTTCACAAAAGTTGAATTTTTTTCTAAGTCCCATCTCATTATGAGATGGGACTTAGAAAAATA
Source organism: Pleurodeles waltl (assembly GCF_031143425.1). Lineage (NCBI taxonomy): Eukaryota > Metazoa > Chordata > Amphibia > Caudata > Salamandridae > Pleurodeles > Pleurodeles waltl. The sequence continues at coordinate 59,087 of NW_027150128.1, read as the reverse complement.
TTCAACTTTTGTCTAAGTTGACATGTGTGCCGCTTCCCATGTCAGAATGGGACATTTTGACTTATTGGATGGAAAGATAAACTTTTTTGATCCAAACAGTGAAAAAGTGCAAATTCATAGTTTTTGTCAAAAAAGTGACAAAGTCCCATTCTGAGTGGGCACTTGGAAAAAATTTCAACTTTTTTCACACAAAAAGTGAAAAAATCCAAATTTCATCTTTTTTAGTCCCAAAAGTAAAAACATCAAATTTCAACTTTTTTCTTCAAAAAAGTGAAAAAAATTCTGTTCTGGGTGGGCACTTGGAAACAATTTCAACTTTTTTCATCCAAAAAGTGAAAAAATCCAAATTTCATCTTTTTTAGTCCCAAAAGTAAAAACATCAAATTTCAACTTTTTTCTTCAAAAAAGTGAAAAAAATTCTGTTCTGAGTGGGCACTTGGAAAAAATGTCAACTTTTTTCACCAAAAAAGTGAAAAAATCAAAATTTCATCTTTTTTGTCCCAAAAGTGAAAAAATCTAATTTAAATTTATTTCTTCAAAAAAGTGAAAAATATTCTGTTCTGGGTGGGCACTTGGAAAAAATTTCAACTTTTTTCAACAAAAAAGTGAAAAAATCCAAATTTCATCTTTTTTGTCCCAAAAGTGAAAAAAATAAATTTCAATTTTTTTCTTCAAAAAAGTGAAAACAAATCTATTCCGAGTGGGCACTTGGAAAAAATTTCAACTTTTTTCATCCAAAAAGTGAAAAAAATCATTATTTCATCTTTTTTAGTCCCAAAAGTGAAAAAATCAAATTTCAATTTTTTTCTTCAAAAAAGTGAAAAAATTCTGTTCTGAGTGGGCACTTGGAAAAAATTTCAACTTTTTTCACCAAAAAAGTGAAAAAATCAAAATTCATCTTTTTTAGTCTCAAAAGTGAAAAGATCACATTTCAATTTTTTTCTTCAAAAAAACATTTCTACTTTTTTCATCCAAAAAGTAAAAAAAATCCAAATTCAATACATTTCTTCAAAAAAGTCACAAAGTCCCATTCTGAATGGGGACTTAGAAAAAATTTCAACCTTTATCGTCCAAAAAGTGAAAACATCCAAATGTAATTTTCTTCTTCAAAGAAGTAACACATTCCATTCTGACAAGGGACTTGGAAGCTCTTTTTACTTTTCACAAAAGTTGAATTTCTTTCTAAGTCCCATCTCATTATGAGATGGGACTTAGAAAAATATTCAACTTTTGTCTAAGTTGACATGTGTGCCGCTTCCCATGTCAGAATGGGACATTTTGACTTATTGGATGGAAAGATAAACTTTTTTGATCCAAACAGTGAAAAAGTGCAAATTCATAGTTTTTGTCAAAAAAGTGACAAAGTCCCATTCTGAGTGGGCACTTGGAAAAAATGTCAACTTTTTTCACCCCAAAAAGTGAAAAAATCCATATTTCATCTTTTTTAGTCCCAAAAGTAAAAAAATCAAATTTCAACTTTTTTCTTCAAAAAAGTGAAAAAAAATCTGATCTGAGTGGGCACTTGGAAAAAATTTCAACTTTTTTCACCAAAAAAGTGAAAAAAATCAAAATTTCATCTTTTTAGTCCCAAAAGTGAAAAAATCAAATTTCAATTTTTTTCTTCAAAAAAGTGAAAAAAATTCTGTTCTGAGTGGGCACTTGGAAAAAAATTTCAACTTTTTTCACCAAAAAAGTGAAAAAATCAAAATTTCATCTTTTTTAGTCTCAAAAGTGAAAAGATCACATTTCAATTTTTTTCTTCAAAAAAACATTTCTACTTTTTTCATCCAAAAAGTAAAAAAAATCCAAATTCAATACATTTCTTCAAAAAAGTCACAAAGTCCCATTCTGAATGGGGACTTAGAAAAAATTTCAACCTTTATCGTCCAAAAAGTGAAAACATCCAAATTTAATTATCTTCTTCAAAGAAGTAACACATTCCCATTCTGACAAGGGACTTGGAAGCTCTTTTGACTTTTCACAAAAGTTGAATTTTTTTCTAAGTCCCCTCTCATTATGAGATGGGACTTAGAAAAATATTCAACTTTTGTCTAAGTTGACATGTGTGCCGCTTCCCATGTCAGAATGGGACATTTTGACTTATTGGATGGAAAGATAAACTTTTTTGATCCAAACAGTGAAAAAGTGCAAATTCATAGTTTTTGTCAAAAAAGTGACAAAGTCCCATTCTGAGTGGGCCCTTGGAAAAATTTTCAACTTTTTTCACCCAAAAAGTGAAAAAATCCAAATTTCATCTTTTTTAGTCCCAAAAGTAAAAAAATCAAATTTCAACTTTTTTCTTCAAAAAAGTGCAAAAAAATCTGTTCTGAGTGGGCACTTGGAAAAAATTTCAACTTTTTTCACCAAAAAAGTGAAAAAATCCAAATTTCATCTTTTTTGTCTCAAAAGTGAAAAAATCAAATTTCAACTTTTTTCATCCAAAAAGTGAAAAAAATCAAAATTTCATCTTTTTTAGTCCCAAAAGTGAAAAAATCAAATTTCAATTTTTTTCTTCAAAAAAGTGAAAAAAATTCTGTTCTGAGTGGGCACTTGGAAAAAATTTCAACTTTTTTCACCAAAAAAGTGAAAAAATCAAAATTTCATCTTTTTTAGTCTCAAAAGTGAAAAGATCAAATTTCAATTTTTTTCTTCAAAAAAACATTTCTACTTTTTTCATCCAAAAAGTGAAAACATCCAAATTCAATACATTTCTTCAAAAAAGTCACAAAGTCCCATTCTGAATGGGGACTTAGAAAAAATTTCAACCTTTATCGTCCAAAAAGTGAAAACATCCAAATTTAATTTTCTTCTTCAAAGAAGAAACACATTCCTTCTGATAAGGGACTTGGAAGCTCTTTTGACTTTTCACAAAAGTTGAATTTTTTTCTAAGTCCATCTCATTATGAGATGGGAATTAGAAAAATATTCAACTTTTGTCTAATTTGACATGTGTGCCGCTTCCCATGTCAAAATGGGACATTTTGACTTATTGGATGGAAAGATAAACTTTTTTGATCCAAACAGTGAAAAAGTGCAAATTCATAGTTTTTGTCAAAAAAGTGACAAAGTCCCATTCTGAGTGGGCACTTGGAAAAAATGTCAACTTTTTTCACCAAAAAAGTGAAAAAATCCAAATTTCATCTTTTTTAGTCCCAAAAGTAAAAAAATCAAATTTCAACTTTTTTCTTCAAAAAAGTGAAAAAAATTCTGTTCTGAGTGGGCACTTGGAAAAAATGTCAACTTTTTTCACCAAAAAAGTGAAAAAATCAAAATTTAATCTTTTTTGTCCCAAAAGTGAAAAAATCAAATTTACATTTTTTTCTTCAAAAAAGTGAAAACAATTCTGTTCTGAGTGGGCACTTGGAAAAAATGTCAACTTTTTTCACCAAAAAAGTGAAAAAATCTAAATTTCATCTTTTTTGTCCCAAAAGTAAAAAAATCAAATTTAAATTTATTTCTTCAAAAAAGTGAAAAATATTCTGTTCTGAGTGGGCCCTTGGAAAAATTTTCAACTTTTTTCACCCAAAAAGTGAAAAAATCCAAATTTCATCTTTTTAGTCCCAAAAGTAAAAAAATCAAATTTCAACTTTTTTCTTCAAAAAAGTGAAAAAAAATCTGTTCTGAGTGGGCACTTGGAAAAAATTTCAACTTTTTTCACCAAAAAAGTGAAAAAATCCAAATTTCATCTTTTTTGTCTCAAAAGTGAAAAAATCAAATTTCAACTTTTTTCATCCAAAAAGTGAAAAAAATCAAAATTTCATCTTTTTTAGTCCCAAAAGTGAAAAAATCAAATTTCAATTTTTTTCTTCAAAAAAGTGAAAACAATTCTATTCTGAGTGGGCACTTGGAAAAAATTTCAACTTTTTTCATCCAAAAAGTGAAAAAAATCAAAATTTCATCTTTTTTAGTCCCAAAAGTGAAAAAATCAAATTTCAATTTTTTTCTTCAAAAAAGTGAAAAAAATTCTGTTCTGAGTGGGCACTTGGAAAAAATTTCAACTTTTTTCACCAAAAAAGTGAAAAAATCAAAATTTCATCTTTTTTAGTCTCAAAAGTGAAAAGATCACATTTCAATTTTTTTCTTCAAAAAAACATTTCTACTTTTTTCATCCAAAAAGTAAAAAAAATCCAAATTCAATACATTTCTTCAAAAAAGTCACAAAGTCCCATTCTGAATGGGGACTTAGAAAAAATTTCAACCTTTATCGTCCAAAAAGTGAAAACATCCAAATTTAATTATCTTCTTCAAAGAAGTAACACATTCCCATTCTGACAAGGGACTTGGAAGCTCTTTTGACTTTTCACAAAAGTTGAATTTTTTTCTAAGTCCCCTCTCATTATGAGAGGGGACTTAGAAAAATATTCAACTTTTGTCTAAGTTGACATGTGTGCCGCTTCCCATGTCAGAATGGGACATTTTGACTTATTGGATGGAAAGATAAACTTTTTTGATCCAAACAGTGAAAAAGTGCAAATTCATAGTTTTTGTCAAAAAAGTGACAAAGTCCCATTCTGAGTGGGCCCTTGGAAAAATTTTCAACTTTTTCACCCAAAAAGTGAAAAAATCCAAATTTCATCTTTTTTAGTCCCAAAAGTAAAAAAATCAAATTTCAACTTTTTTCTTCAAAAAAGTGAAAAAAAATCTGTTCTGAGTGGGCACTTGGAAAAAATTCAACTTTTTTCACCAAAAAAGTGAAAAAATCCAAATTTCATCTTTTTTGTCTCAAAAGTGAAAAAATCAAATTTCAACTTTTTTCATCCAAAAAGTGAAAAAAATCAAAATTTCATCTTTTTTAGTCCCAAAAGTGAAAAAATCAAATTTCAATTTTTTTCTTCAAAAAAGTGAAAAAATTCTGTTCTGAGTGGGCACTTGGAAAAAATTTCAACTTTTTTCACCAAAAAAGTGAAAAAATCAAAATTTCATCTTTTTTAGTCTCAAAAGTGAAAAGATCAAATTTCAATTTTTTTCTTCAAAAAAACATTTCTACTTTTTTCATCCAAAAAGTGAAACATCCAAATTCAATACATTTCTTCAAAAAAGTCACAAAGTCCCATTCTGAATGGGGACTTAGAAAAAATTTCAACCTTTATCGTCCAAAAAGTGAAAACATCCAAATTTAATTTTCTTCTTCAAAGAAGAAACACATTCCTTCTGATAAGGGACTTGGAAGCTCTTTTGACTTTTCACAAAAGTTGAATTTTTTTCTAAGTCCCATCTCATTATGAGATGGGAATTAGAAAAATATTCAACTTTTGTCTAATTTGACATGTGTGCCGCTTCCCATGTCAAAATGGGACATTTTGACTTATTGGATGGAAAGATAAACTTTTTTGATCCAAACAGTGAAAAAGTGCAAATTCATAGTTTTTGTCAAAAAAGTGACAAAGTCCCATTCTGAGTGGGCACTTGGAAAAAATGTCAACTTTTTTCACCAAAAAAGTGAAAAAATCCAAATTTCATCTTTTTTAGTCCCAAAAGTAAAAAAATCAAATTTCAACTTTTTTCTTCAAAAAAGTGAAAAAAATTCTGTTCTGAGTGGGCACTTGGAAAAAATGTCAACTTTTTTCACCAAAAAAGTGAAAAAATCAAAATTTAATCTTTTTTGTCCCAAAAGTGAAAAAATCAAATTTACATTTTTTTCTTCAAAAAAGTGAAAACAATTCTGTTCTGAGTGGGCACTTGGAAAAAATGTCAACTTTTTTCACCAAAAAAGTGAAAAAATCTAAATTTCATCTTTTTTGTCCCAAAAGTGAAAAAATCAAATTTAAATTTATTTCTTCAAAAAGTGAAAAATATTCTGTTCTGGGTGGGCACTTGGAAAAAATTTCAACTTTTTTCAACAAAAAAGTGAAAAAATCCAAATTTCATCTTTTTTGTCCCAAAAGTGAAAAAATAAATTTCAATTTTTTTCTTCAAAAAAGTGAAAACAAATCTATTCCGAGTGGCACTTGGAAAAAATTTCAACTTTTTTCATCCAAAAAGTGAAAAAAATCATTATTTCATCTTTTTTAGTCCCAAAAGTGAAAAAATCAAATTTCAATTTTTTTCTTCAAAAAAGTGAAAAAATTCTGTTCTGAGTGGGCACTTGGAAAAAATTTCAACTTTTTTCACCAAAAAAGTGAAAAAATCAAAATTTCATCTTTTTTAGTCTCAAAAGTGAAAAGATCACATTTCAATTTTTTTCTTCAAAAAAACATTTCTACTTTTTTCATCCAAAAAGTAAAAAAAATCCAAATTCAATACATTTCTTCAAAAAAGTCACAAAGTCCCATTCTGAATGGGGACTTAGAAAAAATTTCAACCTTTATCGTCCAAAAAGTGAAAACATCCCAAATGTAATTTTCTTCTTCAAAGAAGTAACACATTCCCATTCTGACAAGGGACTTGGAAGCTCTTTTTACTTTTCACAAAGTTGAATTTCTTTCTAAGTCCCATCTCATTATGAGATGGGACTTAGAAAAATATTCAACTTTTGTCTAAGTTGACATGTGTGCCGCTTCCCATGTCAGAATGGGACATTTTGACTTATTGGATGGAAAGATAAACTTTTTTGATCCAAACAGTGAAAAAGTGCAAATTCATAGTTTTTGTCAAAAAAGTGACAAAGTCCCATTCTGAGTGGGCACTTGGAAAAAATGTCAACTTTTTTCACCCAAAAAGTGAAAAAATCCATATTTCATCTTTTTTAGTCCCAAAAGTAAAAAAATCAAATTTCAACTTTTTTCTTCAAAAAAGTGAAAAAAAATCTGATCTGAGTGGGCACTTGGAAAAAATTTCAACTTTTTTTCACCAAAAAAGTGAAAAAATCCAAATTTCATCTTTTTTGTCTCAAAAGTGAAAAAATCAAATTTCAATTTTTTTTCTTCAAAAAAGTGAAAACAATTCTATTCTGAGTGGGCACTTGGAAAAATTTCAACTTTTTTCATCCAAAAAGTGAAAAAAATCAAAATTTCATCTTTTTTAGTCCCAAAAGTGAAAAAATCAAATTTCAATTTTTTTCTTCAAAAAAGTGAAAAAAATTCTGTTCTGAGTGGGCACTTGGAAAAAATTTCAACTTTTTTCACCAAAAAAGTGAAAAAATCAAAATTTCATCTTTTTTAGTCTCAAAAGTGAAAAGATCACATTTCAATTTTTTTCTTCAAAAAAAACATTTCTACTTTTTTCATCCAAAAAGTAAAAAAAATCCAAATTCAATACATTTCTTCAAAAAGTCACAAAGTCCCATTCTGAATGGGGACTTAGAAAAAATTTCAACCTTTATCGTCCAAAAAGTGAAAACATCCAAATGTAATTTTCTTCTTCAAAGAAGTAACACATTCCCATTCTGACAAGGGACTTGGAAGCTCTTTTTACTTTTCACAAAAGTTGAATTTCTTTCTAAGTCCCATCTCATTATGAGATGGGACTTAGAAAAATATTCAACTTTTGTCTAAGTTGACATGTGTGCCGCTTCCCATGTCAGAATGGGACATTTTGACTTATTGGATGGAAAGATAAACTTTTTTGATCCAAACAGTGAAAAAGTGCAAATTCATAGTTTTTGTCAAAAAAGTGACAAAGTCCCATTCTGAGTGGGCCCTTGGAAAAATTTTCAACTTTTTTCACCCAAAAAGTGAAAAAATCCAAATTTCATCTTTTTTAGTCCCAAAAGTAAAAAAATCAAATTTCAACTTTTTTCTTCAAAAAAGTGAAAAAAAATCTGTTCTGAGTGGGCACTTGGAAAAAATTTCAACTTTTTTCACCAAAAAAGTGAAAAATCCAAATTTCATCTTTTTTGTCTCAAAAGTGAAAAAATCAAATTTCAACTTTTTTCATCCAAAAAGTGAAAAAAATCAAAATTTCATCTTTTTTAGTCCCAAAAGTGAAAAAATCAAATTTCAATTTTTTTCTTCAAAAAAGTGAAAAAATTCTGTTCTGAGTGGGCACTTGGAAAAAATTTCAACTTTTTTCACCAAAAAAGTGAAAAAATCAAAATTTCATCTTTTTTAGTCTCAAAAGTGAAAAGATCAAATTTCAATTTTTTTCTTCAAAAAAACATTTCTACTTTTTTCATCCAAAAGTGAAAACATCCAAATTCAATACATTTCTTCAAAAAAGTCACAAAGTCCCATTCTGAATGGGGACTTAGAAAAAATTTCAACCTTTATCGTCCAAAAAGTGAAAACATCCAAATTTAATTTTCTTCTTCAAAGAAGAAACACATTCCTTCTGATAAGGGACTTGGAAGCTCTTTTGACTTTTCACAAAAGTTGAATTTTTTTCTAAGTCCCATCTCATTATGAGATGGGAATTAGAAAAATATTCAACTTTTGTCTAATTTGACATGTGTGCCGCTTCCCATGTCAAAATGGGACATTTTGACTTATTGGATGGAAAGATAAACTTTTTTGATCCAAACAGTGAAAAAGTGCAAATTCATAGTTTTTGTCAAAAAAGTGACAAAGTCCCATTCTGAGTGGGCACTTGGAAAAAATGTCAACTTTTTTCACCAAAAAAGTGAAAAAATCCAAATTTCATCTTTTTTAGTCCCAAAAGTAAAAAAATCAAATTTCAACTTTTTTCTTCAAAAAAGTGAAAAAAATTCTGTTCTGAGTGGGCACTTGGAAAAAATGTCAACTTTTTTCACCAAAAAAGTGAAAAAATCAAAATTTAATCTTTTTTGTCCCAAAAGTGAAAAAATCAAATTTACATTTTTTTCTTCAAAAAAGTGAAAACAATTCTGTTCTGAGTGGGCACTTGGAAAAAATGTCAACTTTTTTCACCAAAAAAGTGAAAAAATCTAAATTTCATCTTTTTTAGTCTCAAAAGTGAAAAGATCAAATTTAAATTTTTTTCTTCAAAAAAACATTTCTACTTTTTTCATCCAAAAAGTGAAAAAATCCAAATTCAATACATTTCTTCAAAAAAGTCACAAAGTCCCATTCTGAATGGGGACTTAGAAAAAATGTCAATATTTATCGTCCAAAAAGTGAAAACATCCAAATTTAATTTTCTTCTTCAAAGAAGTAACACATTCCCATTCTGACAAGGGACTTGGAAGCTCTTTTGACTTTTCACAAAAGTTGAATTTTTTTCTAAGTCCCATCTCATTATGAGATGGGACTTAGAAAAATATTCAACTTTTGTCTAAGTTGACATGTGTGCCGCTTCCCATGTCAGAATGGGACATTTTGACTTATTGGATGGAAAGATAAACTTTTTTGATCCAAACAGTGAAAAAGTGCAAATTCATAGTTTTTGTCAAAAAGTGACAAAGTCCCATTCTGAGTGGGCACTTGGAAAAAATTTCAACTTTTTTCACCCAAAAAGTGAAAAAATCCAAATTTCATCTTTTTAGTCCCAAAAGTAAAAACATCAAATTTCAACTTTTTTCTTCAAAAAAGTGAAAAAAATTCTGTTCTGGGTGGGCACTTGGAAAAAATTTCAACTTTTTTCATCCAAAAAGTGAAAAAATCCAAATTTCATCTTTTTTAGTCCCAAAAGTAAAAACATCAAATTTCAACTTTTTTCTTCAAAAAAGTGAAAAAAATTCTGTTCTGAGTGGGCACTTGGAAAAAATGTCAACTTTTTTCAACAAAAAAGTGAAAAAATCCAAATTTCATCTTTTTTGTCCCAAAAGTGAAAAAATCAAATTTCAATTTTTTTCTTCAAAAAAGTGAAAAAATTCTGTTCTGAGTGGGCACTTGGAAAAAATTTCAACTTTTTTCTCCAAAAAAGTGAAAAAATCAAAATTTCATCTTTTTTAGTCTCAAAAGTGAAAAGATCACATTTCAATTTTTTTCTTCAAAAAAACATTTCTACTTTTTTCATCCAAAAAGTAAAAAAAATCCAAATTCAATACATTTCTTCAAAAAAGTCACAAAGTCCATTCTGAATGGGGACTTAGAAAAAATTTCAACCTTTATCGTCCAAAAAGTGAAAACATCCAAATGTAATTTTCTTCTTCAAAGAAGTAACACATTCCATTCTGACAAGGGACTTGGAAGCTCTTTTTACTTTTCACAAAAGTTGAATTTCTTTCTAAGTCCCATCTCATTATGAGATGGGACTTAGAAAAATATTCAACTTTTGTCTAAGTTGACATGTGTGCCGCTTCCCATGTCAGAATGGGACATTTTGACTTATTGGATGGAAAGATAAACTTTTTTGATCCAAACAGTGAAAAAGTGCAAATTCATAGTTTTTGTCAAAAAAGTGACAAAGTCCCATTCTGAGTGGGCACTTGGAAAAAATGTCAACTTTTTTCACCAAAAAAGTGAAAAAATCCAAATTTCATCTTTTTTAGTCCCAAAAGTAAAAAATCAAATTTCAACTTTTTTCTTCAAAAAAGTGAAAAAAATTCTGTTCTGAGTGGGCACTTGGAAAAAATGTCAACTTTTTCACCAAAAAAGTGAAAAAATCAAAATTTCATCTTTTTTGTCCCAAAAGTGAAAAAATCAAATTTAAATTTTTTTCTTCAAAAAAGTGAAAAACAATTCTGTCTGAGTGGGCACTTGGAAAAAATGTCAACTTTTTTCACCAAAAAGTGAAAAAATCTAAATTTCATCTTTTTTAGTCTCAAAAGTGAAAAGATCAAATTCAATTTTTTTCTTCAAAAAAACATTTCTACTTTTTTCATCCAAAAAGTGAAAAAATCCAAATTCAATACATTTCTTCAAAAAAGTCACAAAGTCCCATTCTGAATGGGGACTTAGAAAAAATGTCAACCTTTATCGTCCAAAAAGTGAAAACATCCAAATTTAATTTTCTTCTTCAAAGAAGTAACACATTCCCATTCTGACAAGGGACTTGGAAGCTCTTTTGACTTTTCACAAAAGTTGAATTTTTTTCTAAGTCCCATCTCATTATGAGATGGGACTTAGAAAAATATTCAACTTTTGTCTAAGTTGACATGTGTGCCGCTTCCCATGTCAGAATGGGACATTTTGACTTATTGGATGGAAAGATAAACTTTTTTGATCCAAACAGTGAAAAAGTGCAAATTCATAGTTTTTGTCAAAAAAGTGACAAAGTCCCATTCTGAGTGGGCACTTGGAAAAAATTTCAACTTTTTTCACCCAAAAAGTGAAAAAATCCAAATTTCATCTTTTTTAGTCCCAAAAGTAAAAACATCAAATTTCAACTTTTTTCTTCAAAAAAGTGAAAAAAATTCTGTTCTGGGTGGGCACTTGGAAAAAATTTCAACTTTTTTCATCCAAAAAGTGAAAAAATCCAAATGTCATCTTTTTTAGTCCCAAAAGTAAAAACATCAAATTTCAACTTTTTTCTTCAAAAAAGTGAAAAAAATTCTGTTCTGAGTGGGCACTTGGAAAAAATGTCAACTTTTTTCACCAAAAAAGTGAAAAAATCAAAATTTCAACTTTTTTGTCCCAAAAGTGAAAAAATCAAATTTAAATTTATTTCTTCAAAAAAGTGAAAAATATTCTGTTCTGGGTGGGCACTTGGAAAAAATTTCAACTTTTTTCAACAAAAAAGTGAAAAAATCCAAATTTCATCTTTTTTGTCCCAAAAGTGAAAAAAATAAATTTCAATTTTTTTCTTCAAAAAAGTGAAAACAAATCTATTCCGAGTGGGCACTTGGAAAAAATTTCAACTTTTTTCATCCAAAAAGTGAAAAAAATCATTATTTCATCTTTTTTAGTCCCAAAAGTGAAAAAATCAAATTTCAATTTTTTTCTTCAAAAAAGTGAAAAAATTCTGTTCTGAGTGGGCACTTGGAAAAAATTTCAACTTTTTTCACCAAAAAAGTGAAAAAATCAAAATTTCATCTTTTTTAGTCTCAAAAGTGAAAAGATCACATTTCAATTTTTTTCTTCAAAAAAACATTTCTACTTTTTTCATCCAAAAAGTAAAAAAAATCCAAATTCAATACATTTCTTCAAAAAAGTCACAAAGTCCCATTCTGAATGGGGACTTAGAAAAAATTTCAACCTTTATCGTCCAAAAAGTGAAAACATCCAAATGTAATTTTCTTCTTCAAAGAAGTAACACATTCCCATTCTGACAAGGGACTTGGAAGCTCTTTTTACTTTTCACAAAAGTTGAATTTCTTTCTAAGTCCCATCTCATTATGAGATGGGACTTAGAAAAATATTCAACTTTTGTCTAAGTTGACATGTGTGCCGCTTCCCATGTCAGAATGGGACATTTTGACTTATTGGATGGAAAGATAAACTTTTTTGATCCAAACAGTGAAAAAGTGCAAATTCATAGTTTTTGTCAAAAAAGTGACAAAGTCCCATTCTGAGTGGGCACTTGGAAAAAATGTCAACTTTTTTCACCCAAAAAGTGAAAAAATCCAAATTTCATCTTTTTTGTCCCAAAAGTGAAAAAATTAAATTTCAATTTTTTTCTTCAAAAAAGTGAAAAAAAATCTATTCCGAGTGGGCACTTGGAAAAAATTTCAACTTTTTTCATCCAAAAAGTGAAAAAAATCATAATTTCATCTTTTTTAGTCCCAAAAGTGAAAAATCAAATTTCAATTTTTTTCTTCAAAAAAGTGAAAACAATTCTGTTCTGAGTGGGCACTTGGAAAAAATGTCAACTTTTTTCACCAAAAAAGTGAAAAAATCTAAATTTCATCTTTTTTAGTCTCAAAAGTGAAAAGATCAAATTTCAATTTTTTTCTTCAAAAAAACATTTCTACTTTTTTCATCCAAAAAGTGAAAAAATCCAAATTCAATACATTTCTTCAAAAAAGTCACAAAGTCCCATTCTGAATGGGGACTTAGAAAAAATGTCAACCTTTATCGTCCAAAAAGTGAAAACATCCAAATTTAATTTTCTTCTTCAAAGAAGTAACACATTCCCATTCTGACAAGGGACTTGGAAGCTCTTTTGACTTTTCACAAAAGTTGAATTTTTTTCTAAGTCCCATCTCATTATGAGATGGGACTTAGAAAAATATTCAACTTTTGTCTAAGTTGACATGTGTGCCGCTTCCCATGTCAGAATGGGACATTTTGACTTATTGGATGGAAAGATAAACTTTTTTGATCCAAACAGTGAAAAAGTGCAAATTCATAGTTTTTGTCAAAAAAGTGACAAAGTCCCATTCTGAGTGGGCCCTTGGAAAAAATTTCAACTTTTTTCACCCAAAAAGTGAAAAAATCCAAATTTCATCTTTTTAGTCCCAAAAGTAAAAAAATCTAATTTCAACTTTTTTCTTCAAAAAAGTGAAAAAAAATCTGTTCTGAGTGGGCACTTGGAAAAAATTTCAACTTTTTTCACCAAAAAAGTGAAAAAATCCAAATTTCATCTTTTTTGTCTCAAAAGTGAAAAAATCAAATTTCAACTTTTTTTCATCCAAAAAGTGAAAAAAATCAAAATTTCATCTTTTTTAGTCCCAAAAGTGAAAAAATCAAATTTCAATTTTTTTCTTCAAAAAAGTGAAAAAAATTCTGTTCTGAGTGGGCACTTGGAAAAAATTTCAACTTTTTTCACCAAAAAAGTGAAAAAATCAAAATTTCATCTTTTTTAGTCTCAAAAGTGAAAAGATCAAATTTCAATTTTTTTCTTCAAAAAAACATTTCTACTTTTTTCATCCAAAAAGTGAAAACATCCAAATTCAATACATTTCTTCAAAAAAGTCACAAAGTCCCATTCTGAATGGGGACTTAGAAAAAATTTCAACCTTTATCGTCCAAAAAGTGAAAACATCCAAATTTAATTTTCTTCTTCAAAGAAGTAACACATTCCTTCTGACAAGGGACTTGGAAGCTCTTTTGACTTTTCACAAAAGTTGAATTTTTTTCTAAGTCCCATCTCATTATGAGATGGGACTTAGAAAAATATTCAACTTTTGTCGAAGTTGACATGTGTGCCGCTTCCCATGTCAGAATGGGACATTTTGACTGATTGGATGGAAAGATAAACTTTTTTGATCCAAACAGTGAAAAAGTGCAAATTCATAGTTTTTTGTCAAAAAGTGACAAAGTCCCATTCTGAGTGGGCACTTGGAAAAAATGTCAACTTTTTTCACCAAAAAAGTGAAAAAATCCAAATTTCATCTTTTTTAGTCCCAAAAGTAAAAAAATCAAATTTCAACTTTTTTCTTCAAAAAAGTGAAAAAAATTCTGTTCTGAGTGGGCACTTGGAAAAAATGTCAACTTTTTTCACCAAAAAAAGTGAAAAAATCAAAATGTCATCTTTTTTGTCCAAAAGTGAAAAAATCAAATTAAATTTTTTTTCTTCAAAAAAGTGAAAACAATTCTGTTCTGAGTGGGCACTTGGAAAAAATGTCAACTTTTTTTTCACCAAAAAAGTGAAAAAATCAAAATTTCATCTTTTTTAGTCTCAAAAGTGAAAAGATCACATTTCAATTTTTTTCTTCAAAAAAACATTTCTACTTTTTTCATCCAAAAAGTGAAAACATCCAAATTCAATACATTTCTTCAAAAAAGTCACAAAGTCCTATTCTGAATGGGGACTTAGAAAAAATTTCAACCTTTATCGTCCAAAAAGTGAAAACATCTAAATTTAATTTTCTTCTTCAAAGAAGTAACACATTCCTTCTGACAAGGGACTTGGAAGCTCTTTTGACTTTTCACAAAAGTTGAATTTTTTTCTAAGTCCCCTCTCATTATGAGATGGGACTTAGAAAAATATTCAACTTTTGTCTAAGTTGACATGTGTGCCGCTTCCCATGTCAGAATGGGACATTTTGACTGATTGGATGGAAAGATAAACTTTTTTGATCCAAACAGTGAAAAAGTGCAAATTCATAGTTTTTGTCAAAAAAGTGACAAAGTCCCATTCTGAGTGGGCCCTTGGAAAAATTTTCAACTTTTTTCACCCAAAAAGTGAAAAAATCCAAATTTCATCTTTTTTAGTCCCAAAAGTAAAAAAATCAAATTTCAACTTTTTTCTTCAAAAAAGTGAAAAAAAATCTGTTCTGAGTGGGCACTTGGAAAAAATTTCAACTTTTTTCACCAAAAAAGTGAAAAAATCCAAATTTCATCTTTTTTGTCTCAAAAGTGAAAAAAACAAATTTCAATTTTTTTCTTCAAAAAAGTGAAAAAAATTCTATTCTGAGTGGGCACTTGGAAAACATTTCAACTTTTTTCATCCAAAAAGTGAAAAAAATCAAAATTTCATCTTTTTTTGTCCCAAAAGTGAAAAAATCAAATTTCAATTTTTTTCTTCAAAAAAGTGAAAAAAATTCTGTTCTGAGTGGGCACTTGGAAAAAATTTCAACTTTTTTCACCCAAAAAGTGAAAAAATCAAAATTTCATCTTTTTTAGTCTCAAAAGTGAAAAGATCAAATTTCAATTTTTTTCTTCAAAAAAACATATCTACTTTTTTCATCCAAAAAGTGAAAACATCCAAATTCAATACATTTCTTCAAAAAAGTCACAAAGTTCCATTCTGAATGGGGACTTAGAAAAAATTTCAACCTTTATCGTCCAAAAAGTGAAAACATCAAAATTTAATTTTCTTCTTCAAAGAAGTAACACATTCCCATTCTGACAATGGACTTGGAAGCTCTTTTGACTTTTCACAAAAGTTGAATTTTTTTCTAAGTCCCATCTCATTATGAGATGGGACTTAGAAAAATATTCAACTTTTGTCTAAGTTGACATGTGTGCCGCTTCCCATGTCAGAATGGGACATTTTGACTGATTGGATGGAAAGATAAACTTTTTTGATCCAAACAGTGAAAAAGTGCAAATTCATAGTTTTTGTCAAAAAAGTGACAAAGTCCCATTCTGAGTGGGCCCTTGGAAAATTTTTCAACTTTTTTCACCCAAAAAGTGAAAAAATCCAAATTTCATCTTTTTTAGTCCCAAAAGTAAAAAAATCAAATTTCAACTTTTTTCTTCAAAAAAGTGAAAAAAAATCTGATCTGAGTGGGCACTTGGAAAAAATTTCAACTTTTTTCACCAAAAAAGTGAAAAAATCCAAATTTCATCTTTTTTGTCTCAAAAGTGAAAAAATCAAATTTCAATTTTTTTCTTCAAAAAAGTGAAAAAAATTCTATTCTGAGTGGGCACTTGGAAAAAATTTCAACTTTTTTCATCCAAAAAGTGAAAAAAATCAAAATTTCATCTTTTTTAGTCCCAAAAGTGAAAAAATCAAATTTCAATTTTTTTCTTCAAAAAAGTGAAAAAAATTCTGTTCTGAGTGGGCACTTGGAAAAAATTTCAACTTTTTTCACCAAAAAAGTGAAAAAATCAAAATTTCATCTTTTTTAGTCTCAAAAGTGAAAAGATCACATTTCAATTTTTTTCTTCAAAAAAACATTTCTACTTTTTTCATCCAAAAAGTTAAAAAAATCCAAATTCAATACATTTCTTCAAAAAAGTCACAAAGTCCCATTCTGAATGGGGACTTAGAAAAAATTTCAACCTTTATCGTCTAAAAAGTGAAAACATCCAAATGTAATTTTCTTCTTCAAAGAAGTAACACATTCCCATTCTGACAAGGGACTTGGAAGCTCTTTTTACTTTTCACAAAAGTTGAATTTCTTTCTAAGTCCCATCTCATTATGAGATGGGACTTAGAAAAATATTCAACTTTTGTGTAAGTTGACATGTGTGCCGCTTCCCATGTCAGAATGGGACATTTTGACTGATTGGATGGAAAGATAAACTTTTTTGATCCAAACAGTGAAAAAGTGCAAATTCATAGTTTTTGTCAAAAAAGTGACAAAGTCCCATTCTGAGTGGGCCCTTGGAAAAATTTTCAACTTTTTTCACCCAAAAAGTGAAAAAATCCAAATTTCATCTTTTTTAGTCCCAAAAGTAAAAAAATCAAATTTCAACTTTTTTCTTCAAAAAAGTGAAAAAAAATCTGTTCTGAGTGGGCACTTGGAAAAAATTTCAACTTTTTTCACCAAAAAAGTGAAAAAATCCAAATTTCATCTTTTTTGTCTCAAAAGTGAAAAAATCAAATTTCAATTTTTTTCTTCAAAAAAGTGAAAAAAATTCTGTTCTGAGTGGGCACTTGGAAAAAATTTCAACTTTTTTCACCCAAAAAGTGAAAAAATCAAAATTTCATCTTTTTTAGTCTCAAAAGTGAAAAGATCAAATTTCAATTTTTTTCTTCAAAAAAACATTTCTACTTTTTTCATCCAAAAAGTGAAAACATCCAAATTCAATACATTTCTTCAAAAAAGTCACAAAGTTCCATTCTGAATGGGGACTTAGAAAAAATTTCAACCTTTATCGTCCAAAAAGTGAAAACATCAAAATTTAATTTTCTTCTTCAAAGAAGTAACACATTCCCATTCTGACAATGGACTTGGAAGCTCTTTTGACTTTTCACAAAAGTTGAATTTTTTTCTAAGTCCCATCTCATTATGAGATGGGACTTAGAAAAATATTCAACTTTTGTCTAAGTTGACATGTGTGCCGCTTCCCATGTCAGAATGGGACATTTTGACTGATTGGATGGAAAGATAAACTTTTTTGATCCAAACAGTGAAAAAGTGCAAATTCATAGTTTTTGTCAAAAAAGTGACAAAGTCCCATTCTGAGTGGGCCCTTGGAAAAATTTTCAACTTTTTTCACCCAAAAAGTGAAAAAATCCAAATTTCATCTTTTTTAGTCCCAAAAGTAAAAAAATCAAATTTCAACTTTTTTCTTCAAAAAAGTGAAAAAAAATCTGATCTGAGTGGGCACTTGGAAAAAATGTCAACTTTTTTCACCAAAAAAGTAAAAAAATCCAAATTTCATCTTTTTTGTCTCAAAAGTGAAAAAATCAAATTTCAATTTTTTTCTTCAAAAAAGTGAAAAAAATTCTATTCTGAGTGGGCACTTGGAAAAAATTTCAACTTTTTTCATCCAAAAAGTGAAAAAAATCAAAATTTCATCTTTTTTAGTCCCAAAAGTGAAAAAATCAAATTTCAATTTTTTTCTTCAAAAAAGTGAACAAAATTCTGTTCTGAGTGGGCACTTGGAAAAAATTTCAACTTTTTTCACCAAAAAAGTGAAAAAATCAAAATTTCATCTTTTTTAGTCTCAAAAGTGAAAAGATCAAATTTCAATTTTTTTCTTCAAAAAACATTTCTACTTTTTTCATCCAAAAAGTGAAAACATCCAAATTCAATACATTTCTTCAAAAAAGTCACAAAGTTCCATTCTGAATGGGGACTTAGAAAAAATTTCAACCTTTATCGTCCAAAAAGTGAAAACATCCAAATTTAATTATCTTCTTCAAAGAAGTAACACATTCCCATTCTGACAAGGGACTTGGAAGCTCTTTTGACTTTTCACAAAAGTTGAATTTTTTTCTAAGTCCCCTCTCATTATGAGATGGGACTTAGAAAAATATTCAACTTTTGTCTAAGTTGACATGTGTGCCGCTTCCCATGTCAGAATGGGACATTTTGACTGATTGGATGGAAAGATAAACTTTTTTGATCCAAACAGTGAAAAAGTGCAAATTCATAGTTTTTGTCAAAAAAGTGACAAAGTCCCATTCTGAGTGGGCCCTTGGAAAAAGTTTCAACTTTTTTCACCCAAAAAGTGAAAAAATCCAAATTTCATCTTTTTTAGTCCCAAAAGTAAAAAAATCAAATTTCAACTTTTTTCTTCAAAAAAGTGAAAAAAAATCTGTTCTGAGTGGGCACTTGGAAAAAATTTCAACTTTTTTCACGAAAAAAGTGAAAAAATCCAAATTTCATCTTTTTTGTCTCAAAAGTGAAAAAATCAAATTTCAATTTTTTTCTTCAAAAAAGTGAAAAAAATTCTGTTCTGAGTGGGCACTTGGAAAAAATTTCAACTTTTTTCACCCAAAAAGTGAAAAAATCAAAATTTCATCTTTTTTAGTCTCAAAAGTGAAAAGATCAAATTTCAATTTTTTTCTTCAAAAAAACATTTCTACTTTTTTCATCCAAAAAGTGAAAACATCCAAATTCAATACATTTCTTCAAAAAAGTCACAAAGTTCCATTCTGAATGGGGACTTAGAAAAAATTTCAACCTTTATCGTCCAAAAAGTGAAAACATCAAAATTTAATTTTCTTCTTCAAAGAAGTAACACATTCCCATTCTGACAATGGACTTGGAAGCTCTTTTGACTTTTCACAAAAGTTGAATTTTTTTCTAAGTCCCATCTCATTATGAGATGGGACTTAGAAAAATATTCAACTTTTGTCTAAGTTGACATGTGTGCCGCTTCCCATGTCAGAATGGGACATTTTGACTGATTGGATGGAAAGATAAACTTTTTTGATCCAAACAGTGAAAAAGTGCAAATTCATAGTTTTTGTCAAAAAAGTGACAAAGTCCCATTCTGAGTGGGCCCTTGGAAAAATTTTCAACTTTTTTCACCCAAAAAGTGAAAAAATCCAAATTTCATCTTTTTTAGTCCCAAAAGTAAAAAAATCAAATTTCAACTTTTTTCTTCAAAAAAGTGAAAAAAAATCTGATCTGAGTGGGCACTTGGAAAAAATTTCAACTTTTTTCACCAAAAAAGTGAAAAAATCCAAATTTCATCTTTTTTGTCTCAAAAGTGAAAAAATCAAATTTCAATTTTTTTCTTCAAAAAAGTGAAAAAAATTCTATTCTGAGTGGGCACTTGGAAAAAATTTCAACTTTTTTCATCCAAAAAGTGAAAAAAATCAAAATTTCATCTTTTTTAGTCCCAAAAGTGAAAAAATCAAATTTCAATTTTTTTCTTCAAAAAAGTGAAAAAAATTCTGTTCTGAGTGGGCACTTGGAAAAAATTTCAACTTTTTTCACCAAAAAAGTGAAAAAATCAAAATTTCATCTTTTTTAGTCTCAAAAGTGAAAAGATCACATTTCAATTTTTTTCTTCAAAAAAACATTTCTACTTTTTTCATCCAAAAAGTGAAAACATCCAAATTCAATACATTTCTTCAAAAAAGTCACAAAGTCCTATTCTGAATGGGGACTTAGAAAAAATTTCAACCTTTATCGTCCAAAAAGTGAAAACATCTAAATTTAATTTTCTTCTTCAAAGAAGTAACACATTCCTTCTGACAAGGGACTTGGAAGCTCTTTTGACTTTTCACAAAAGTTGAATTTTTTTCTAAGTCCCCTCTCATTATGAGATGGGACTTAGAAAAATATTCAACTTTTGTCTAAGTTGACATGTGTGCCGCTTCCCATGTCAGAATGGGACATTTTGACTGATTGGATGGAAAGATAAACTTTTTTGATCCAAACAGTGAAAAAGTGCAAATTCATAGTTTTTGTCAAAAAAGTGACAAAGTCCCATTCTGAGTGGGCCCTTGGAAAAATTTTCAACTTTTTTCACCCAAAAAGTGAAAAAATCCAAATTTCATCTTTTTTAGTCCCAAAAGTAAAAAAATCAAATTTCAACTTTTTTCTTCAAAAAAGTGAAAAAAAATCTGTTCTGAGTGGGCACTTGGAAAAAATTTCAACTTTTTTCACCAAAAAGTGAAAAAATCCAAATTTCATCTTTTTTGTCTCAAAAGTGAAAAAATCAAATTTCAATTTTTTTCTTCAAAAAAGTGAAAAAAATTCTATTCTGAGTGGGCACTTGGAAAACATTTCAACTTTTTTCATCCAAAAAGTGAAAAAAATCAAAATTTCATCTTTTTTTGTCCCAAAAGTGAAAAAATCAAATTTCAATTTTTTTCTTCAAAAAAGTGAAAAAAATTCTGTTCTGAGTGGGCACTTGGAAAAAATTTCAACTTTTTTCACCCAAAAAGTGAAAAAATCAAAATTTCATCTTTTTTAGTCTCAAAAGTGAAAAGATCAAATTTCAATTTTTTTCTTCAAAAAAACATATCTACTTTTTTCATCCAAAAAGTGAAAACATCCAAATTCAATACATTTCTTCAAAAAAGTCACAAAGTTCCATTCTGAATGGGGACTTAGAAAAAATTTCAACCTTTATCGTCCAAAAAGTGAAAACATCAAAATTTAATTTTCTTCTTCAAAGAAGTAACACATTCCCATTCTGACAATGGACTTGGAAGCTCTTTTGACTTTTCACAAAAGTTGAATTTTTTTCTAAGTCCCATCTCATTATGAGATGGGACTTAGAAAAATATTCAACTTTTGTCTAAGTTGACATGTGTGCCGCTTCCCATGTCAGAATGGGACATTTTGACTTATTGGATGGAAAGATAAACTTTTTTGATCCAAACAGTGAAAAAGTGCAAATTCATAGTTTTTGTCAAAAAAGTGACAAAGTCCCATTCTGAGTGGGCACTTGGAAAAAATTTCAACTTTTTTCACCAAAAAAGTGAAAAAATCCAAATTTCATCTTTTTTGTCTCAAAAGTGAAAAAATCAAATTTCAATTTTTTTCTTAAAAAAAGTGAAAAAAATTCTATTCTGAGTGGGCACTTGGAAAAAATTTCAACTTTTTTCATCCAAAAAGTGAAAAAAATCAAAATTTCATCTTTTTTAGTCCCAAAAGTGAAAAAATCAAATTTCAATTTTTTTCTTCAAAAAAGTGAAAAAAATTCTGTTCTGAGTGGGCACTTGGAAAAAATTTCAACTTTTTTCACCAAAAAAGTGAAAAAATCAAAATTTCATCTTTTTTAGTCTCAAAAGTGAAAAGATCACATTTCAATTTTTTTCTTCAAAAAAACATTTCTACTTTTTTCATCCAAAAAGTTAAAAAAATCCAAATTCAATACATTTCTTCAAAAAAGTCACAAAGTCCCATTCTGAATGGGGACTTAGAAAAAATTTCAACCTTTATCGTCCAAAAAGTGAAAACATCCAAATGTAATTTTCTTCTTCAAAGAAGTAACACATTCCCATTCTGACAAGGGACTTGGAAGCTCTTTTTACTTTTCACAAAAGTTGAATTTCTTTCTAAGTCCCATCTCATTATGAGATGGGACTTAGAAAAATATTCAACTTTTGTGTAAGTTGACATGTGTGCCGCTTCCCATGTCAGAATGGGACATTTTGACTGATTGGATGGAAAGATAAACTTTTTTGATCCAAACAGTGAAAAAGTGCAAATTCATAGTTTTTGTCAAAAAAGTGACAAAGTCCCATTCTGAGTGGGCCCTTGGAAAAATTTTCAACTTTTTTCACCCAAAAAGTGAAAAAATCCAAATTTCATCTTTTTTTGTCCCAAAAGTAAAAAAATCAAATTTCAACTTTTTTCTTCAAAAAAGTGAAAAAAAATCTGTTCTGAGTGGGCACTTGGAAAAAATTTCAACTTTTTTCACGAAAAAAGTGAAAAAATCCAAATTTCATCTTTTTTGTCTCAAAAGTGAAAAAATCAAATTTCAATTTTTTTCTTCAAAAAAGTGAAAAAAATTCTGTTCTGAGTGGGCACTTGGAAAAAATTTCAACTTTTTTAACCCAAAAAGTGAAAAAATCAAAATTTCATCTTTTTTAGTCTCAAAAGTGAAAAGATCAAATTTCAATTTTTTTCTTCAAAAAAACATTTCTACTTTTTTCATCCAAAAAGTGAAAACATCCAAATTCAATACATTTCTTCAAAAAAGTCACAAAGTTCCATTCTGAATGGGGACTTAGAAAAAATTTCAACCTTTATCGTCCAAAAAGTGAAAACATCAAAATTTAATTTTCTTCTTCAAAGAAGTAACACATTCCCATTCTGACAATGGACTTGGAAGCTCTTTTGACTTTTCACAAAAGTTGAATTTTTTTCTAAGTCCCATCTCATTATGAGATGGGACTTAGAAAAATATTCAACTTTTGTCTAAGTTGACATGTGTGCCGCTTCCCATGTCAGAATGGGACATTTTGACTGATTGGATGGAAAGATAAACTTTTTTGATCCAAACAGTGAAAAAGTGCAAATTCATAGTTTTTGTCAAAAAAGTGACAAAGTCCCATTCTGAGTGGGCCCTTGGAAAAATTTTCAACTTTTTTCACCCAAAAAGTGAAAAAATCCAAATTTCATCTTTTTTAGTCCCAAAAGTAAAAAAATCAAATTTCAACTTTTTTCTTCAAAAAAGTGAAAAAAAATCTGATCTGAGTGGGCACTTGGAAAAAATTTCAACTTTTTTCACCAAAAAAGTGAAAAAATCCAAATTTCATCTTTTTTGTCTCAAAAGTGAAAAAATCAAATTTCAATTTTTTTCTTCAAAAAAGTGAAAAAAATTCTATTCTGAGTGGGCACTTGGAAAAAATTTCAACTTTTTTCATCCAAAAAGTGAAAAAAATCAAAATTTCATCTTTTTTAGTCCCAAAAGTGAAAAAATCAAATTTCAATTTTTTTCTTCAAAAAAGTGAAAAAAATTCTGTTCTGAGTGGGCACTTGGAAAAAATTTCAACTTTTTTCACCAAAAAAGTGAAAAAATCAAAATTTCATCTTTTTTAGTCTCAAAAGTGAAAAGATCACATTTCAATTTTTTTCTTCAAAAAAACATTTCTACTTTTTTCATCCAAAAAGTGAAAACATCCAAATTCAATACATTTCTTCAAAAAAGTCACAAAGTCCTATTCTGAATGGGGACTTAGAAAAAATTTCAACCTTTATCGTCCAAAAAGTGAAAACATCTAAATTTAATTTTCTTCTTCAAAGAAGTAACACATTCCTTCTGACAAGGGACTTGGAAGCTCTTTTGACTTTTCACAAAAGTTGAATTTTTTTCTAAGTCCCCTCTCATTATGAGATGGGACTTAGAAAAATATTCAACTTTTGTCTAAGTTGACATGTGTGCCGCTTCCCATGTCAGAATGGGACATTTTGACTGATTGGATGGAAAGATAAACTTTTTTGATCCAAACAGTGAAAAAGTGCAAATTCATAGTTTTTGTCAAAAAAGTGACAAAGTCCCATTCTGAGTGGGCCCTTGGAAAAATTTTCAACTTTTTTCACCCAAAAAGTGAAAAAATCCAAATTTCATCTTTTTTAGTCCCAAAAGTAAAAAAAATCAAATTTCAACTTTTTTCTTCAAAAAAGTGAAAAAAAATCTGATCTGAGTGGGCACTTGGAAAAAATTTCAACTTTTTTCACCAAAAAAGTGAAAAAATCCAAATTTCATCTTTTTTGTCTCAAAAGTGAAAAAATCAAATTACAATTTTTTTCTTCAAAAAAGTGAAAAAAAATCTGTTCTGAGTGGGCACTTGGAAAAAATTTCAACTTTTTTCACCGAAAAAGTGAAAAAATCCAAATTTCATCTTTTTTGTCTCAAAAGTGAAAAAATCAAATTTCAATTTTTTTCTTCAAAAAAGTGAAAAAAATTCTATTCTGAGTGGGCACTTGGAAAACATTTCAACTTTTTTCATCCAAAAAGTGAAAAAAATCAAAATTTCATCTTTTTTTGTCCCAAAAGTGAAAAAATCAAATTTCAATTTTTTTCTTCAAAAAAGTGAAAAAAATTCTGTTCTGAGTGGGCACTTGGAAAAAATTTCAACTTTTTTCACCCAAAAAGTGAAAAAATCAAAATTTCATCTTTTTTAGTCTCAAAAGTGAAAAGATCAAATTTCAATTTTTTTCTTCAAAAAAACATATCTACTTTTTTCATCCAAAAAGTGAAAACATCCAAATTCAATACATTTCTTCAAAAAAGTCACAAAGTTCCATTCTGAATGGGGACTTAGAAAAAATTTCAACCTTTATCGTCCAAAAAGTGAAAACATCCAAATTTAATTTTCTTCAAAGAAGTAACACATTCCTTCTGACAAGGGACTTGGAAGCTCTTTTGACTTTTCACAAAAGTTGAATTTTTTTCTAAGTCCCCTCTCATTATGAGATGGGACTTAGAAAAATATTCAACTTTTGTCTAAGTTGACATGTGTGCCGCTTCCCATGTCAGAATGGGACATTTTGACTGATTGGATGGAAAGATAAACTTTTTTGATCCAAACAGTGAAAAAGTGCAAATTCATAGTTTTTGTCAAAAAAGTGACAAAGTCCCATTCTGAGTGGGCCCTTGGAAAAAGTTTCAACTTTTTTCACCCAAAAAGTGAAAAAATCCAAATTTCATCTTTTTTAGTCCCAAAAGTAAAAAAATCAAATTTCAACTTTTTTCTTCAAAAAAGTGAAAAAAAATCTGTTCTGAGTGGGCACTTGGAAAAAATTTCAACTTTTTTCACGAAAAAAGTGAAAAAATCCAAATTTCATCTTTTTTGTCTCAAAAGTGAAAAAATCAAATTTCAATTTTTTTCTTCAAAAAAGTGAAAAAAATTCTGTTCTGAGTGGGCACTTGGAAAAAATTTCAACTTTTTTCACCCAAAAAGTGAAAAAATCAAAATTTCATCTTTTTTAGTCTCAAAAGTGAAAAGATCAAATTTCAATTTTTTTCTTCAAAAAAACATTTCTACTTTTTTCATCCAAAAAGTGAAAACATCCAAATTCAATACATTTCTTCAAAAAAGTCACAAAGTTCCATTCTGAATGGGGACTTAGAAAAAATTTCAACCTTTATCGTCCAAAAAGTGAAAACATCAAAATTTAATTTTCTTCTTCAAAGAAGTAACACATTCCCATTCTGACAATGGACTTGGAAGCTCTTTTGACTTTTCACAAAAGTTGAATTTTTTTCTAAGTCCCATCTCATTATGAGATGGGACTTAGAAAAATATTCAACTTTTGTCTAAGTTGACATGTGTGCCGCTTCCCATGTCAGAATGGGACATTTTGACTGATTGGATGGAAAGATAAACTTTTTTGATCCAAACAGTGAAAAAGTGCAAATTCATAGTTTTTGTCAAAAAAGTGACAAAGTCCCATTCTGAGTGGGCCCTTGGAAAAATTTTCAACTTTTTTCACCCAAAAAGTGAAAAAATCCAAATTTCATCTTTTTTAGTCCCAAAAGTAAAAAAAT
The DNA here is from genome assembly GCF_031143425.1 of Pleurodeles waltl. Lineage (NCBI taxonomy): Eukaryota > Metazoa > Chordata > Amphibia > Caudata > Salamandridae > Pleurodeles > Pleurodeles waltl. The sequence continues at coordinate 33,387 of NW_027150128.1, read as the reverse complement.
CAAATTTCAACTTTTTTCTTCAAAAAAGTGAAAAAAAATCTGATCTGAGTGGGCACTTGGAAAAAATTTCAACTTTTTTCACCAAAAAAGTGAAAAAATCCAAATTTCATCTTTTTTGTCTCAAAAGTGAAAAAATCAAATTTCAATTTTTTTCTTCAAAAAAGTGAAAAAAATTCTATTCTGAGTGGGCACTTGGAAAAAATTTCAACTTTTTTCATCCAAAAAGTGAAAAAAATCAAAATTTCATCTTTTTTAGTCCCAAAAGTGAAAAAATCAAATTTCAATTTTTTTCTTCAAAAAAGTGAAAAAAATTCTGTTCTGAGTGGGCACTTGGAAAAAATTTCAACTTTTTTCACCAAAAAAGTGAAAAAATCAAAATTTCATCTTTTTTAGTCTCAAAAGTGAAAAGATCACATTTCAATTTTTTTCTTCAAAAAAACATTTCTACTTTTTTCATCCAAAAAGTGAAAACATCCAAATTCAATACATTTCTTCAAAAAAGTCACAAAGTCCTATTCTGAATGGGGACTTAGAAAAAATTTCAACCTTTATCGTCCAAAAAGTGAAAACATCTAAATTTAATTTTCTTCTTCAAAGAAGTAACACATTCCTTCTGACAAGGGACTTGGAAGCTCTTTTGACTTTTCACAAAAGTTGAATTTTTTTCTAAGTCCCCTCTCATTATGAGATGGGACTTAGAAAAATATTCAACTTTTGTCTAAGTTGACATGTGTGCCGCTTCCCATGTCAGAATGGGACATTTTGACTGATTGGATGGAAAGATAAACTTTTTTGATCCAAACAGTGAAAAAGTGCAAATTCATAGTTTTTGTCAAAAAAGTGACAAAGTCCCATTCTGAGTGGGCCCTTGGAAAAATTTTCAACTTTTTTCACCCAAAAAGTGAAAAAATCCAAATTTCATCTTTTTTAGTCCCAAAAGTAAAAAAATCAAATTTCAACTTTTTTCTTCAAAAAAGTGAAAAAAAATCTGTTCTGAGTGGGCACTTGGAAAAAATTTCAACTTTTTTCACCAAAAAAGTGAAAAAATCCAAATTTCATCTTTTTTGTCTCAAAAGTGAAAAAATCAAATTTCAATTTTTTTCTTCAAAAAAGTGAAAAAAATTCTATTCTGAGTGGGCACTTGGAAAACATTTCAACTTTTTTCATCCAAAAAGTGAAAAAAATCAAAATTTCATCTTTTTTTGTCCCAAAAGTGAAAAAATCAAATTTCAATTTTTTTCTTCAAAAAAGTGAAAAAAATTCTGTTCTGAGTGGGCACTTGGAAAAAATTTCAACTTTTTTCACCCAAAAAGTGAAAAAATCAAAATTTCATCTTTTTTAGTCTCAAAAGTGAAAAGATCAAATTTCAATTTTTTTCTTCTAAAAAACATATCTACTTTTTTCATCCAAAAAGTGAAAACATCCAAATTCAATACATTTCTTCAAAAAAGTCACAAAGTTCCATTCTGAATGGGGACTTAGAAAAAATTTCAACCTTTATCGTCCAAAAAGTGAAAACATCAAAATTTAATTTTCTTCTTCAAAGAAGTAACACATTCCCATTCTGACAATGGACTTGGAAGCTCTTTTGACTTTTCACAAAAGTTGAATTTTTTTCTAAGTCCCATCTCATTATGAGATGGGACTTAGAAAAATATTCAACTTTTGTCTAAGTTGACATGTGTGCCGCTTCCCATGTCAGAATGGGACATTTTGACTTATTGGATGGAAAGATAAACTTTTTTGATCCAAACAGTGAAAAAGTGCAAATTCATAGTTTTTGTCAAAAAAGTGACAAAGTCCCATTCTGAGTGGGCACTTGGAAAAAATTTCAACTTTTTTCACCAAAAAAGTGAAAAAATCCAAATTTCATCTTTTTTGTCTCAAAAGTGAAAAAATCAAATTTCAATTTTTTTCTTCAAAAAAGTGAAAAAAATTCTATTCTGAGTGGGCACTTGGAAAAAATTTCAACTTTTTTCATCCAAAAAGTGAAAAAAATCAAAATTTCATCTTTTTTAGTCCCAAAAGTGAAAAAATCAAATTTCAATTTTTTTCTTCAAAAAAGAGAAAAAAATTCTGTTCTGAGTGGGCACTTGGAAAAAATTTCAACTTTTTTCACCAAAAAAGTGAAAAAATCAAAATTTCATCTTTTTTAGTCTCAAAAGTGAAAAGATCACATTTCAATTTTTTTCTTCAAAAAAACATTTCTACTTTTTTCATCCAAAAAGTTAAAAAAATCCAAATTCAATACATTTCTTCAAAAAAGTCACAAAGTCCCATTCTGAATGGGGACTTAGAAAAAATTTCAACCTTTATCGTCCAAAAAGTGAAAACATCCAAATGTAATTTTCTTCTTCAAAGAAGTAACACATTCCCATTCTGACAAGGGACTTGGAAGCTCTTTTTACTTTTCACAAAAGTTGAATTTCTTTCTAAGTCCCATCTCATTATGAGATGGGACTTAGAAAAATATTCAACTTTTGTGTAAGTTGACATGTGTGCCGCTTCCCATGTCAGAATGGGACATTTTGACTGATTGGATGGAAAGATAAACTTTTTTGATCCAAACAGTGAAAAAGTGCAAATTCATAGTTTTTGTCAAAAAAGTGACAAAGTCCCATTCTGAGTGGGCCCTTGGAAAAATTTTCAACTTTTTTCACCCAAAAAGTGAAAAAATCCAAATTTCATCTTTTTTTGTCCCAAAAGTAAAAAAATCAAATTTCAACTTTTTTCTTCAAAAAAGTGAAAAAAAATCTGTTCTGAGTGGGCACTTGGAAAAAATTTCAACTTTTTTCACGAAAAAAGTGAAAAAATCCAAATTTCATCTTTTTTGTCTCAAAAGTGAAAAAATCAAATTTCAATTTTTTTCTTCAAAAAAGTGAAAAAAATTCTGTTCTGAGTGGGCACTTGGAAAAAATTTCAACTTTTTTCACCCAAAAAGTGAAAAAATCAAAATTTCATCTTTTTTAGTCTCAAAAGTGAAAAGATCAAATTTCAATTTTTTTCTTCAAAAAAACATTTCTACTTTTTTCATCCAAAAAGTGAAAACATCCAAATTCAATACATTTCTTCAAAAAAGTCACAAAGTTCCATTCTGAATGGGGACTTAGAAAAAATTTCAACCTTTATCGTCCAAAAAGTGAAAACATCAAAATTTAATTTTCTTCTTCAAAGAAGTAACACATTCCCATTCTGACAATGGACTTGGAAGCTCTTTTGACTTTTCACAAAAGTTGAATTTTTTTCTAAGTCCCATCTCATTATGAGATGGGACTTAGAAAAATATTCAACTTTTGTCTAAGTTGACATGTGTGCCGCTTCCCATGTCAGAATGGGACATTTTGACTGATTGGATGGAAAGATAAACTTTTTTGATCCAAACAGTGAAAAAGTGCAAATTCATAGTTTTTGTCAAAAAAGTGACAAAGTCCCATTCTGAGTGGGCCCTTGGAAAAATTTTCAACTTTTTTCACCCAAAAAGTGAAAAAATCCAAATTTCATCTTTTTTAGTCCCAAAAGTAAAAAAATCAAATTTCAACTTTTTTCTTCAAAAAAGTGAAAAAAAATCTGATCTGAGTGGGCACTTGGAAAAAATTTCAACTTTTTTCACCAAAAAAGTGAAAAAATCCAAATTTCATCTTTTTTGTCTCAAAAGTGAAAAAATCAAATTTCAATTTTTTTCTTCAAAAAAGTGAAAAAAATTCTATTCTGAGTGGGCACTTGGAAAAAATTTCAACTTTTTTCATCCAAAAAGTGAAAAAAATCAAAATTTCATCTTTTTTAGTCCCAAAAGTGAAAAAATCAAATTTCAATTTTTTTCTTCAAAAAAGTGAAAAAAATTCTGTTCTGAGTGGGCACTTGGAAAAAATTTCAACTTTTTTCACCAAAAAAGTGAAAAAATCAAAATTTCATCTTTTTTAGTCTCAAAAGTGAAAAGATCACATTTCAATTTTTTTCTTCAAAAAAACATTTCTACTTTTTTCATCCAAAAAGTGAAAACATCCAAATTCAATACATTTCTTCAAAAAAGTCACAAAGTCCTATTCTGAATGGGGACTTAGAAAAAATTTCAACCTTTATCGTCCAAAAAGTGAAAACATCTAAATTTAATTTTCTTCTTCAAAGAAGTAACACATTCCTTCTGACAAGGGACTTGGAAGCTCTTTTGACTTTTCACAAAAGTTGAATTTTTTTCTAAGTCCCCTCTCATTATGAGATGGGACTTAGAAAAATATTCAACTTTTGTCTAAGTTGACATGTGTGCCGCTTCCCATGTCAGAATGGGACATTTTGACTGATTGGATGGAAAGATAAACTTTTTTGATCCAAACAGTGAAAAAGTGCAAATTCATAGTTTTTGTCAAAAAAGTGACAAAGTCCCATTCTGAGTGGGCCCTTGGAAAAATTTTCAACTTTTTTCACCCAAAAAGTGAAAAAATCCAAATTTCATCTTTTTTAGTCCCAAAAGTAAAAAAATCAAATTTCAACTTTTTTCTTCAAAAAAGTGAAAAAAAATCTGATCTGAGTGGGCACTTGGAAAAAATTTCAACTTTTTTCACCAAAAAAGTGAAAAAATCCAAATTTCATCTTTTTTGTCTCAAAAGTGAAAAAATCAAATTACAATTTTTTTCTTCAAAAAAGTGAAAAAAAATCTGTTCTGAGTGGGCACTTGGAAAAAATTTCAACTTTTTTCACCAAAAAAGTGAAAAAATCCAAATTTCATCTTTTTTGTCTCAAAAGTGAAAAAATCAAATTTCAATTTTTTTCTTCAAAAAAGTGAAAAAAATTCTATTCTGAGTGGGCACTTGGAAAACATTTCAACTTTTTTCATCCAAAAAGTGAAAAAAATCAAAATTTCATCTTTTTTTGTCCCAAAAGTGAAAAAATCAAATTTCAATTTTTTTCTTCAAAAAAGTGAAAAAAATTCTGTTCTGAGTGGGCACTTGGAAAAAATTTCAACTTTTTTCACCCAAAAAGTGAAAAAATCAAAATTTCATCTTTTTTAGTCTCAAAAGTGAAAAGATCAAATTTCAATTTTTTTCTTCAAAAAAACATATCTACTTTTTTCATCCAAAAAGTGAAAACATCCAAATTCAATACATTTCTTCAAAAAAGTCACAAAGTTCCATTCTGAATGGGGACTTAGAAAAAATTTCAACCTTTATCGTCCAAAAAGTGAAAACATCAAAATTTAATTTTCTTCTTCAAAGAAGTAACACATTCCCATTCTGACAATGGACTTGGAAGCTCTTTTGACTTTTCACAAAAGTTGAATTTTTTTCTAAGTCCCATCTCATTATGAGATGGGACTTAGAAAAATATTCAACTTTTGTCTAAGTTGACATGTGTGCCGCTTCCCATGTCAGAATGGGACATTTTGACTGATTGGATGGAAAGATAAACTTTTTTGATCCAAACAGTGAAAAAGTGCAAATTCATAGTTTTTGTCAAAAAAGTGACAAAGTCCCATTCTGAGTGGGCCCTTGGAAAAATTTTCAACTTTTTTCACCCAAAAAGTGAAAAAATCCAAATTTCATCTTTTTTAGTCCCAAAAGTAAAAAAATCAAATTTCAACTTTTTTCTTCAAAAAAGTGAAAAAATCAAAATTTCATCTTTTTTAGTCTCAAAAGTGAAAAGATCAAATTTCAATTTTTTTCTTCAAAAAAACATATCTACTTTTTTCATCCAAAAAGTGAAAACATCCAAATTCAATACATTTCTTCAAAAAAGTCACAAAGTTCCATTCTGAATGGGGACTTAGAAAAAATTTCAACCTTTATCGTCCAAAAAGTGAAAACATCAAAATTTAATTTTCTTCTTCAAAGAAGTAACACATTCCCATTCTGACAATGGACTTGGAAGCTCTTTTGACTTTTCACAAAAGTTGAATTTTTTTCTAAGTCCCATCTCATTATGAGATGGGACTTAGAAAAATATTCAACTTTTGTCTAAGTTGACATGTGTGCCGCTTCCCATGTCAGAATGGGACATTTTGACTGATTGGATGGAAAGATAAACTTTTTTGATCCAAACAGTGAAAAAGTGCAAATTCATAGTTTTTGTCAAAAAAGTGACAAAGTCCCATTCTGAGTGGGCCCTTGGAAAAATTTTCAACTTTTTTCACCCAAAAAGTGAAAAAATCCAAATTTCATCTTTTTTAGTCCCAAAAGTAAAAAAATCAAATTTCAACTTTTTTCTTCAAAAAAGTGAAAAAAAATCTGATCTGAGTGGGCACTTGGAAAAAATTTCAACTTTTTTCACCAAAAAAGTGAAAAAATCCAAATTACATCTTTTTTGTCTCAAAAGTGAAAAAATCAAATTTCAATTTTTTTCTTCAAAAAAGTGAAAAAAATTCTATTCTGAGTGGGCACTTGGAAAAAATTTCAACTTTTTTCATCCAAAAAGTGAAAAAAATCAAAATTTCATCTTTTTTAGTCCCAAAAGTGAAAAAATCAAATTTCAATTTTTTTCTTCAAAAAAGTGAAAAAAATTCTGTTCTGAGTGGGCACTTGGAAAAAATTTCAACTTTTTTCACCAAAAAAGTGAAAAAATCAAAATTTCATCTTTTTTAGTCTCAAAAGTGAAAAGATCACATTTCAATTTTTTTCTTCAAAAAAACATTTCTACTTTTTTCATCCAAAAAGTTAAAAAAATCCAAATTCAATACATTTCTTCAAAAAAGTCACAAAGTCCCATTCTGAATGGGGACTTAGAAAAAATTTCAACCTTTATCGTCTAAAAAGTGAAAACATCCAAATGTAATTTTCTTCTTCAAAGAAGTAACACATTCCCATTCTGACAAGGGACTTGGAAGCTCTTTTTACTTTTCACAAAAGTTGAATTTCTTTCTAAGTCCCATCTCATTATGAGATGGGACTTAGAAAAATATTCAACTTTTGTGTAAGTTGACATGTGTGCCGCTTCCCATGTCAGAATGGGACATTTTGACTGATTGGATGGAAAGATAAACTTTTTTGATCCAAACAGTGAAAAAGTGCAAATTCATAGTTTTTGTCAAAAAAGTGACAAAGTCCCATTCTGAGTGGGCCCTTGGAAAAATTTTCAACTTTTTTCACCCAAAAAGTGAAAAAATCCAAATTTCATCTTTTTTAGTCCCAAAAGTAAAAAAATCAAATTTCAACTTTTTTCTTCAAAAAAGTGAAAAAAAATCTGTTCTGAGTGGGCACTTGGAAAAAATTTCAACTTTTTTCACGAAAAAAGTGAAAAAATCCAAATTTCATCTTTTTTGTCTCAAAAGTGAAAAAATCAAATTTCAATTTTTTTCTTCAAAAAAGTGAAAAAAATTCTGTTCTGAGTGGGCACTTGGAAAAAATTTCAACTTTTTTCACCCAAAAAGTGAAAAAATCAAAATTTCATCTTTTTTAGTCTCAAAAGTGAAAAGATCAAATTTCAATTTTTTTCTTCAAAAAAACATTTCTACTTTTTTCATCCAAAAAGTGAAAACATCCAAATTCAATACATTTCTTCAAAAAAGTCACAAAGTTCCATTCTGAATGGGGACTTAGAAAAAATTTCAACCTTTATCGTCCAAAAAGTGAAAACATCCAAATTTAATTATCTTCTTCAAAGAAGTAACACATTCCCATTCTGACAAGGGACTTGGAAGCTCTTTTGACTTTTCACAAAAGTTGAATTTTTTTCTAAGTCCCCTCTCATTATGAGATGGGACTTAGAAAAATATTCAACTTTTGTCTAAGTTGACATGTGTGCCGCTTCCCATGTCAGAATGGGACATTTTGACTGATTGGATGGAAAGATAAACTTTTTTGATCCAAACAGTGAAAAAGTGCAAATTCATAGTTTTTGTCAAAAAAGTGACAAAGTCCCATTCTGAGTGGGCCCTTGGAAAAATTTTCAACTTTTTTCACCCAAAAAGTGAAAAAATCCAAATTTCATCTTTTTTAGTCCCAAAAGTAAAAAAATCAAATTTCAACTTTTTTCTTCAAAAAAGTGAAAAAAAATCTGTTCTGAGTGGGCACTTGGAAAAAATTTCAACTTTTTTCACCAAAAAAGTGAAAAAATCCAAATTTCATCTTTTTTGTCTCAAAAGTGAAAAAATCAAATTTCAATTTTTTTCTTCAAAAAAGTGAAAAAAAATCTGTTCTGAGTGGGCACTTGGAAAAAATTTCAACTTTTTTCACCAAAAAAGTGAAAAAATCCAAATTTCATCTTTTTTGTCTCAAAAGTGAAAAAATCAAATTTCAATTTTTTTCTTCAAAAAAGTGAAAAAAATTCTATTCTGAGTGGGCACTTGGAAAACATTTCAACTTTTTTCATCCAAAAAGTGAAAAAAATCAAAATTTCATCTTTTTTTGTCCCAAAAGTGAAAAAATCAAATTTCAATTTTTTTCTTCAAAAAAGTGAAAAAAATTCTGTTCTGAGTGGGCACTTGGAAAAAATTTCAACTTTTTTCACCCAAAAAGTGAAAAAATCAAAATTTCATCTTTTTTAGTCTCAAAAGTGAAAAGATCAAATTTCAATTTTTTTCTTCAAAAAAACATATCTACTTTTTTCATCCAAAAAGTGAAAACATCCAAATTCAATACATTTCTTCAAAAAAGTCACAAAGTTCCATTCTGAATGGGGACTTAGAAAAAATTTCAACCTTTATCGTCCAAAAAGTGAAAACATCAAAATTTAATTTTCTTCTTCAAAGAAGTAACACATTCCCATTCTGACAATGGACTTGGAAGCTCTTTTGACTTTTCACAAAAGTTGAATTTTTTTCTAAGTCCCATCTCATTATGAGATGGGACTTAGAAAAATATTCAACTTTTGTCTAAGTTGACATGTGTGCCGCTTCCCATGTCAGAATGGGACATTTTGACTTATTGGATGGAAAGATAAACTTTTTTGATCCAAACAGTGAAAAAGTGCAAATTCATAGTTTTTGTCAAAAAAGTGACAAAGTCCCATTCTGAGTGGGCACTTGGAAAAAATTTCAACTTTTTTCACCAAAAAAGTGAAAAAATCCAAATTTCATCTTTTTTGTCTCAAAAGTGAAAAAATCAAATTTCAATTTTTTTCTTCAAAAAAGTGAAAAAAATTCTATTCTGAGTGGGCACTTGGAAAAAATTTCAACTTTTTTCATCCAAAAAGTGAAAAAAATCAAAATTTCATCTTTTTTAGTCCCAAAAGTGAAAAAATCAAATTTCAATTTTTTTCTTCAAAAAAGTGAAAAAAATTCTGTTCTGAGTGGGCACTTGGAAAAAATTTCAACTTTTTTCACCAAAAAAGTGAAAAAATCAAAATTTCATCTTTTTTAGTCTCAAAAGTGAAAAGATCACATTTCAATTTTTTTCTTCAAAAAAACATTTCTACTTTTTTCATCCAAAAAGTTAAAAAAATCCAAATTCAATACATTTCTTCAAAAAAGTCACAAAGTCCCATTCTGAATGGGGACTTAGAAAAAATTTCAACCTTTATCGTCCAAAAAGTGAAAACATCCAAATGTAATTTTCTTCTTCAAAGAAGTAACACATTCCCATTCTGACAAGGGACTTGGAAGCTCTTTTTACTTTTCACAAAAGTTGAATTTCTTTCTAAGTCCCATCTCATTATGAGATGGGACTTAGAAAAATATTCAACTTTTGTGTAAGTTGACATGTGTGCCGCTTCCCATGTCAGAATGGGACATTTTGACTGATTGGATGGAAAGATAAACTTTTTTGATCCAAACAGTGAAAAAGTGCAAATTCATAGTTTTTGTCAAAAAAGTGACAAAGTCCCATTCTGAGTGGGCCCTTGGAAAAATTTTCAACTTTTTTCACCCAAAAAGTGAAAAAATCCAAATTTCATCTTTTTTTGTCCCAAAAGTAAAAAAATCAAATTTCAACTTTTTTCTTCAAAAAAGTGAAAAAAAATCTGTTCTGAGTGGGCACTTGGAAAAAATTTCAACTTTTTTCACGAAAAAAGTGAAAAAATCCAAATTTCATCTTTTTTGTCTCAAAAGTGAAAAAATCAAATTTCAATTTTTTTCTTCAAAAAAGTGAAAAAAATTCTGTTCTGAGTGGGCACTTGGAAAAAATTTCAACTTTTTTCACCCAAAAAGTGAAAAAATCAAAATTTCATCTTTTTTAGTCTCAAAAGTGAAAAGATCAAATTTCAATTTTTTTCTTCAAAAAAACATTTCTACTTTTTTCATCCAAAAAGTGAAAACATCCAAATTCAATACATTTCTTCAAAAAAGTCACAAAGTTCCATTCTGAATGGGGACTTAGAAAAAATTTCAACCTTTATCGTCCAAAAAGTGAAAACATCAAAATTTAATTTTCTTCTTCAAAGAAGTAACACATTCCCATTCTGACAATGGACTTGGAAGCTCTTTTGACTTTTCACAAAAGTTGAATTTTTTTCTAAGTCCCATCTCATTATGAGATGGGACTTAGAAAAATATTCAACTTTTGTCTAAGTTGACATGTGTGCCGCTTCCCATGTCAGAATGGGACATTTTGACTGATTGGATGGAAAGATAAACTTTTTTGATCCAAACAGTGAAAAAGTGCAAATTCATAGTTTTTGTCAAAAAAGTGACAAAGTCCCATTCTGAGTGGGCCCTTGGAAAAATTTTCAACTTTTTTCACCCAAAAAGTGAAAAAATCCAAATTTCATCTTTTTTAGTCCCAAAAGTAAAAAAATCAAATTTCAACTTTTTTCTTCAAAAAAGTGAAAAAAAATCTGATCTGAGTGGGCACTTGGAAAAAATTTCAACTTTTTTCACCAAAAAAGTGAAAAAATCCAAATTTCATCTTTTTTGTCTCAAAAGTGAAAAAATCAAATTTCAATTTTTTTCTTCAAAAAAGTGAAAAAAATTCTATTCTGAGTGGGCACTTGGAAAAAATTTCAACTTTTTTCATCCAAAAAGTGAAAAAAATCAAAATTTCATCTTTTTTAGTCCCAAAAGTAAAAAAATCAAATTTCAATTTTTTTCTTCAAAAAAGTGAAAAAAATTCTGTTCTGAGTGGGCACTTGGAAAAAATTTCAACTTTTTTCACCAAAAAAGTGAAAAAATCAAAATTTCATCTTTTTTAGTCTCAAAAGTGAAAAGATCACATTTCAATTTTTTTCTTCAAAAAAACATTTCTACTTTTTTCATCCAAAAAGTGAAAACATCCAAATTCAATACATTTCTTCAAAAAAGTCACAAAGTCCTATTCTGAATGGGGACTTAGAAAAAATTTCAACCTTTATCGTCCAAAAAGTGAAAACATCTAAATTTAATTTTCTTCTTCAAAGAAGTAACACATTCCTTCTGACAAGGGACTTGGAAGCTCTTTTGACTTTTCACAAAAGTTGAATTTTTTTCTAAGTCCCCTCTCATTATGAGATGGGACTTAGAAAAATATTCAACTTTTGTCTAAGTTGACATGTGTGCCGCTTCCCATGTCAGAATGGGACATTTTGACTGATTGGATGGAAAGATAAACTTTTTTGATCCAAACAGTGAAAAAGTGCAAATTCATAGTTTTTGTCAAAAAAGTGACAAAGTCCCATTCTGAGTGGGCCCTTGGAAAAATTTTCAACTTTTTTCACCCAAAAAGTGAAAAAATCCAAATTTCATCTTTTTTAGTCCCAAAAGTAAAAAAATCAAATTTCAACTTTTTTCTTCAAAAAAGTGAAAAAAAATCTGATCTGAGTGGGCACTTGGAAAAAATTTCAACTTTTTTCACCAAAAAAGTGAAAAAATCCAAATTTCATCTTTTTTGTCTCAAAAGTGAAAAAATCAAATTACAATTTTTTTCTTCAAAAAAGTGAAAAAAAATCTGTTCTGAGTGGGCACTTGGAAAAAATTTCAACTTTTTTCACCAAAAAAGTGAAAAAATCCAAATTTCATCTTTTTTGTCTCAAAAGTGAAAAAATCAAATTTCAATTTTTTTCTTCAAAAAAGTGAAAAAAATTCTATTCTGAGTGGGCACTTGGAAAACATTTCAACTTTTTTCATCCAAAAAGTGAAAAAAATCAAAATTTCATCTTTTTTTGTCCCAAAAGTGAAAAAATCAAATTTCAATTTTTTTCTTCAAAAAAGTGAAAAAAATTCTGTTCTGAGTGGGCACTTGGAAAAAATTTCAACTTTTTTCACCCAAAAAGTGAAAAAATCAAAATTTCATCTTTTTTAGTCTCAAAAGTGAAAAGATCAAATTTCAATTTTTTTCTTCAAAAAAACATATCTACTTTTTTCATCCAAAAAGTGAAAACATCCAAATTCAATACATTTCTTCAAAAAAGTCACAAAGTTCCATTCTGAATGGGGACTTAGAAAAAATTTCAACCTTTATCGTCCAAAAAGTGAAAACATCAAAATTTAATTTTCTTCTTCAAAGAAGTAACACATTCCCATTCTGACAATGGACTTGGAAGCTCTTTTGACTTTTCACAAAAGTTGAATTTTTTTCTAAGTCCCATCTCATTATGAGATGGGACTTAGAAAAATATTCAACTTTTGTCTAAGTTGACATGTGTGCCGCTTCCCATGTCAGAATGGGACATTTTGACTGATTGGATGGAAAGATAAACTTTTTTGATCCAAACAGTGAAAAAGTGCAAATTCATAGTTTTTGTCAAAAAAGTGACAAAGTCCCATTCTGAGTGGGCCCTTGGAAAAATTTTCAACTTTTTTCACCCAAAAAGTGAAAAAATCCAAATTTCATCTTTTTTAGTCCCAAAAGTAAAAAAATCAAATTTCAACTTTTTTCTTCAAAAAAGTGAAAAAATCAAAATTTCATCTTTTTTAGTCTCAAAAGTGAAAAGATCAAATTTCAATTTTTTTCTTCAAAAAAACATATCTACTTTTTTCATCCAAAAAGTGAAAACATCCAAATTCAATACATTTCTTCAAAAAAGTCACAAAGTTCCATTCTGAATGGGGACTTAGAAAAAATTTCAACCTTTATCGTCCAAAAAGTGAAAACATCAAAATTTAATTTTCTTCTTCAAAGAAGTAACACATTCCCATTCTGACAATGGACTTGGAAGCTCTTTTGACTTTTCACAAAAGTTGAATTTTTTTCTAAGTCCCATCTCATTATGAGATGGGACTTAGAAAAATATTCAACTTTTGTCTAAGTTGACATGTGTGCCGCTTCCCATGTCAGAATGGGACATTTTGACTGATTGGATGGAAAGATAAACTTTTTTGATCCAAACAGTGAAAAAGTGCAAATTCATAGTTTTTGTCAAAAAAGTGACAAAGTCCCATTCTGAGTGGGCCCTTGGAAAAATTTTCAACTTTTTTCACCCAAAAAGTGAAAAAATCCAAATTTCATCTTTTTAGTCCCAAAAGTAAAAAAATCAAATTTCAACTTTTTTCTTCAAAAAAGTGAAAAAAAATCTGATCTGAGTGGGCACTTGGAAAAAATTTCAACTTTTTTCACCAAAAAAGTGAAAAAATCCAAATTACATCTTTTTTGTCTCAAAAGTGAAAAAATCAAATTTCAATTTTTTTCTTCAAAAAAGTGAAAAAAATTCTATTCTGAGTGGGCACTTGGAAAAAATTTCAACTTTTTTCATCCAAAAAGTGAAAAAAATCAAAATTTCATCTTTTTTAGTCCCAAAAGTGAAAAAATCAAATTTCAATTTTTTTCTTCAAAAAAGTGAAAAAAATTCTGTTCTGAGTGGGCACTTGGAAAAAATTTCAACTTTTTTCACCAAAAAAGTGAAAAAATCAAAATTTCATCTTTTTTAGTCTCAAAAGTGAAAAGATCACATTTCAATTTTTTTCTTCAAAAAAACATTTCTACTTTTTTCATCCAAAAAGTTAAAAAAATCCAAATTCAATACATTTCTTCAAAAAAGTCACAAAGTCCCATTCTGAATGGGGACTTAGAAAAAATTTCAACCTTTATCGTCTAAAAAGTGAAAACATCCAAATGTAATTTTCTTCTTCAAAGAAGTAACACATTCCCATTCTGACAAGGGACTTGGAAGCTCTTTTTACTTTTCACAAAAGTTGAATTTCTTTCTAAGTCCCATCTCATTATGAGATGGGACTTAGAAAAATATTCAACTTTTGTGTAAGTTGACATGTGTGCCGCTTCCCATGTCAGAATGGGACATTTTGACTGATTGGATGGAAAGATAAACTTTTTTGATCCAAACAGTGAAAAAGTGCAAATTCATAGTTTTTGTCAAAAAAGTGACAAAGTCCCATTCTGAGTGGGCCCTTGGAAAAATTTTCAACTTTTTTCACCCAAAAAGTGAAAAAATCCAAATTTCATCTTTTTTAGTCCCAAAAGTAAAAAAATCAAATTTCAGTAAAAAAATCAAATTTCAACTTTTTTCTTCAAAAAAGTGAAAAAAAATCTGTTCTGAGTGGGCACTTGGAAAAAATTTCAACTTTTTTCACGAAAAAAGTGAAAAAATCCAAATTTCATCTTTTTTGTCTCAAAAGTGAAAAATCAAATTTCAATTTTTTTCTTCAAAAAAGTGAAAAAAATTCTGTTCTGAGTGGGCACTTGGAAAAAATTTCAACTTTTTTCACCCAAAAAGTGAAAAAATCAAAATTTCATCTTTTTTAGTCTCAAAAGTGAAAAGATCAAATTTCAATTTTTTTCTTCAAAAAAACATTTCTACTTTTTTCATCCAAAAAGTGAAAACATCCAAATTCAATACATTTCTTCAAAAAAGTCACAAAGTTCCATTCTGAATGGGGACTTAGAAAAAATTTCAACCTTTATCGTCCAAAAAGTGAAAACATCCAAATTTAATTATCTTCTTCAAAGAAGTAACACATTCCCATTCTGACAAGGGACTTGGAAGCTCTTTTGACTTTTCACAAAAGTTGAATTTTTTTCTAAGTCCCCTCTCATTATGAGATGGGACTTAGAAAAATATTCAACTTTTGTCTAAGTTGACATGTGTGCCGCTTCCCATGTCAGAATGGGACATTTTGACTGATTGGATGGAAAGATAAACTTTTTTGATCCAAACAGTGAAAAAGTGCAAATTCATAGTTTTTGTCAAAAAAGTGACAAAGTCCCATTCTGAGTGGGCCCTTGGAAAAATTTTCAACTTTTTTCACCCAAAAAGTGAAAAAATCCAAATTTCATCTTTTTTAGTCCCAAAAGTAAAAAAATCAAATTTCAACTTTTTTCTTCAAAAAAGTGAAAAAAAATCTGTTCTGAGTGGGCACTTGGAAAAAATTTCAACTTTTTTCACCAAAAAAGTGAAAAAATCCAAATTTCATCTTTTTTGTCTCAAAAGTGAAAAAATCAAATTTCAATTTTTTTCTTCAAAAAAGTGAAAAAAAATCTGTTCTGAGTGGGCACTTGGAAAAAATTTCAACTTTTTTCACCAAAAAAGTGAAAAAATCCAAATTTCATCTTTTTTGTCTCAAAAGTGAAAAATCAAATTTCAATTTTTTTCTTCCAAAAAAGTGAAAAAAATTCTATTCTGAGTGGGCACTTGGAAAACATTTCAACTTTTTTCATCCAAAAGTGAAAAAAATCAAAATTTCATCTTTTTTTGTCCCAAAAGTGAAAAAATCAAATTTCAATTTTTTTCTTCAAAAAAGTGAAAAAAATTCTGTTCTGAGTGGGCACTTGGAAAAAATTTCAACTTTTTTCACCCAAAAAGTGAAAAAATCAAAATTTCATCTTTTTTAGTCTCAAAAGTGAAAAGATCAAATTTCAATTTTTTTCTTCAAAAAAACATATCTACTTTTTTCATCCAAAAAGTGAAAACATCCAAATTCAATACATTTCTTCAAAAAAGTCACAAAGTTCCATTCTGAATGGGGACTTAGAAAAAATTTCAACCTTTATCGTCCAAAAAGTGAAACATCAAAATTTAATTTTCTTCTTCAAAGAAGTAACACATTCCCATTCTGACAATGGACTTGGAAGCTCTTTTGACTTTTCACAAAAGTTGAATTTTTTTCTAAGTCCCATCTCATTATGAGATGGGACTTAGAAAAATATTCAACTTTTGTCTAAGTTGACATGTGTGCCGCTTCCCATGTCAGAATGGGACATTTTGACTTATTGGATGGAAAGATAAACTTTTTGATCCAAACAGTGAAAAAGTGCAAATTCATAGTTTTTGTCAAAAAAGTGACAAAGTCCCATTCTGAGTGGGCACTTGGAAAAAATTTCAACTTTTTCACCAAAAAAGTGAAAAAATCCAAATTTCATCTTTTTTGTCTCAAAAGTGAAAAAATCAAATTTCAATTTTTTTCTTCAAAAAAGTGAAAAAAATTCTATTCTGAGTGGGCACTTGGAAAAAATTTCAACTTTTTTCATCCAAAAAGTGAAAAAATCAAAATTTCATCTTTTTAGTCCCAAAAGTGAAAAAATCAAATTTCAATTTTTTTCTTCAAAAAGTGAAAAAAATTCTGTTCTGAGTGGGCACTTGGAAAAAATTTCAACTTTTTTCACCAAAAAAGTGAAAAAATCAAAATTTCATCTTTTTTAGTCTCAAAAGTGAAAAGATCACATTTCAATTTTTTTCTTCAAAAAAACATTTCTACTTTTTTCATCCAAAAAGTTAAAAAAATCCAAATTCAATACATTTCTTCAAAAAAGTCACAAAGTCCCATTCTGAATGGGGACTTAGAAAAAATTTCAACCTTTATCGTCCAAAAAGTGAAAACATCCAAATGTAATTTTCTTCTTCAAAGAAGTAACACATTCCCATTCTGACAAGGGACTTGGAAGCTCTTTTTACTTTTCACAAAAGTTGAATTTCTTTCTAAGTCCCATCTCATTATGAGATTGGACTTAGAAAAATATTCAACTTTTGTGTAAGTTGACATGTGTGCCGCTTCCCATGTCAGAATGGGACATTTTGACTGATTGGATGGAAAGATAAACTTTTTTGATCCAAACAGTGAAAAAGTGCAAATTCATAGTTTTTGTCAAAAAAAGTGACAAAGTCCCATTCTGAGTGGGCCCTTGGAAAAATTTTCAACTTTTTTCACCCAAAAAGTGAAAAAATCCAAATTTCATCTTTTTTTGTCCCAAAAGTAAAAAAATCAAATTTCAACTTTTTTCTTCAAAAAAGTGAAAAAAAATCTGTTCTGAGTGGGCACTTGGAAAAAATTTCAACTTTTTTCACGAAAAAAGTGAAAAAATCCAAATTTCATCTTTTTTGTCTCAAAAGTGAAAAAATCAAATTCAATTTTTTTCTTCAAAAAAGTGAAAAAAATTCTGTTCTGAGTGGGCACTTGGAAAAAATTTCAACTTTTTTCACCCAAAAAGTGAAAAAATCAAAATTTCATCTTTTTTAGTCTCAAAAGTGAAAAGATCAAATTTCAATTTTTTTCTTCAAAAAAACATTTCTACTTTTTTCATCCAAAAAGTGAAAACATCCAAATTCAATACATTTCTTCAAAAAAGTCACAAAGTTCCATTCTGAATGGGGACTTAGAAAAAATTTCAACCTTTATCGTCCAAAAAGTGAAAACATCAAAATTTAATTTTCTTCTTCAAAGAAGTAACACATTCCCATTCTGACAATGGACTTGGAAGCTCTTTTGACTTTTCACAAAAGTTGAATTTTTTTCTAAGTCCCATCTCATTATGAGATGGGACTTAGAAAAATATTCAACTTTTGTCTAAGTTGACATGTGTGCCGCTTCCCATGTCAGAATGGGACATTTTGACTGATTGGATGGAAAGATAAACTTTTTTGATCCAAACAGTGAAAAAGTGCAAATTCATAGTTTTTGTCAAAAAAGTGACAAAGTCCCATTCTGAGTGGGCCCTTGGAAAAATTTTCAACTTTTTTCACCCAAAAAGTGAAAAAATCCAAATTTCATCTTTTTTAGTCCCAAAAGTAAAAAAATCAAATTTCAACTTTTTTCTTCAAAAAAGTGAAAAAAAATCTGATCTGAGTGGGCACTTGGAAAAAATTTCAACTTTTTCACCAAAAAGTGAAAAATCCAAATTTCATCTTTTTTGTCTCAAAAGTGAAAAAATCAAATTTCAATTTTTTTCTTCAAAAAAGTGAAAAAAATTCTATTCTGAGTGGGCACTTGGAAAAAATTTCAACTTTTTTCATCCAAAAAGTGAAAAAAATCAAAATTTCATCTTTTTTAGTCCCAAAGTAAAAAAATCAAATTTCAATTTTTTTCTTCAAAAAGTGAAAAAAATTCTGTTCTGAGTGGGCACTTGAAAAAATTTCAACTTTTTTCACCAAAAAAGTGAAAAAATCAAAATTTCATCTTTTTTAGTCTCAAAAGTGAAAAGATCACATTTCAATTTTTTTCTTCAAAAAAACATTTCTACTTTTTTCATCCAAAAAGTGAAAACATCCAAATTCAATACATTTCTTCAAAAAAGTCACAAAGTCCTATTCTGAATGGGGACTTAGAAAAAATTTCAACTTTATCGTCCAAAAAGTGAAAACATCTAAATTTAATTTTCTTCTTCAAAGAAGTAACACATTCCTTCTGACAAGGGACTTGGAAGCTCTTTTGACTTTTCACAAAAGTTGAATTTTTTTCTAAGTCCCCTCTCATTATGAGATGGGACTTAGAAAAATATTCAACTTTTGTCTAAGTTGACATGTGTGCCGCTTCCCATGTCAGAATGGGACATTTTGACTGATTGGATGAAAGATAAACTTTTTTGATCCAAACAGTGAAAAAGTGCAAATTCATAGTTTTTGTCAAAAAAGTGACAAAGTCCCATTCCTGAGTGGGCCCTTGGAAAAATTTTCAACTTTTTTCACCCAAAAGTGAAAAAATCCAAATTTCATCTTTTTTTAGTCCCAAAAGTAAAAAAATCAAATTTCAACTTTTTTCTTCAAAAAAGTGAAAAAAAATCTGATCTGAGTGGGCACTTGGAAAAAATTTCAACTTTTTTCACCAAAAAAGTGAAAAAATCCAAATTTCATCTTTTTTGTCTCAAAAGTGAAAAAATCAAATTACAATTTTTTTCTTCAAAAAAGTGAAAAAAAATCTGTTCTGAGTGGGCACTTGGAAAAAATTTCAACTTTTTTCACCAAAAAAGTGAAAAAATCCAAATTTCATCTTTTTTGTCTCAAAAGTGAAAAAATCAAATTTCAATTTTTTTCTTCAAAAAAGTGAAAAAAATTCTATTCTGAGGTGGGCACTTGGAAAACATTTCAACTTTTTTCATCCAAAAAGTGAAAAAAATCAAAATTTCATCTTTTTTTGTCCCAAAAGTGAAAAAATCAAATTTCAATTTTTTCTTCAAAAAAGTGAAAAAAATTCTGTTCTGAGTGGGCACTTGGAAAAAATTTCAACTTTTTTCACCCAAAAAGTGAAAAAATCAAAATTTCATCTTTTTTAGTCTCAAAGTGAAAAGATCAAATTTCAATTTTTTTCTTCAAAAAAACATTTCTACTTTTTTCATCCAAAAAGTTAAAAAATCCAAATTCAATACATTTCTTCAAAAAAGTCACAAAGTCCATTCTGAATGGGGACTTAGAAAAAATTTCAACCTTTATCGTCTAAAAGTGAAAACATCCAAATGTAATTTTCTTCTTCAAAGAAGTAACACATTCCCATTCTGACAAGGGACTTGGAAGCTCTTTTTACTTTTCACAAAAGTTGAATTTCTTTCTAAGTCCCATCTCATTATGAGATGGGACTTAGAAAAATATTCAACTTTTGTGTAAGTTGACATGTGTGCCGCTTCCCATGTCAGAATGGGACATTTTGACTGATTGGATGGAAAGATAAACTTTTTTGATCCAAACAGTGAAAAAGTGCAAATTCATAGTTTTTGTCAAAAAAGTGACAAAGTCCCATTCTGAGTGGGCCCTTGGAAAAAATTTTCAACTTTTTTCACCCAAAAAGTGAAAAATCCAAATTTCATCTTTTTTAGTCCCAAAAGTAAAAAAATCAAATTTCAACTTTTTTCTTCAAAAAAGTGAAAAAAAATCTGTTCTGAGTGGGCACTTGGAAAAAATTTCAACTTTTTTCACGAAAAAAGTGAAAAAATCCAAATTTCATCTTTTTTGTCTCAAAAGTGAAAAATCAAATTTCAATTTTTTTCTTCAAAAAAGTGAAAAAAATTCTGTTCTGAGTGGGCACTTGGAAAAAATTTCAACTTTTTTCACCCAAAAAGTGAAAAAATCAAAATTTCATCTTTTTTAGTCTCAAAAGTGAAAAGATCAAATTTCCCATTTTTTTCTTCAAAAAAACATTTCTACTTTTTTCATCCAAAAGTGAAAACATCCAAATTCAATACATTTCTTCAAAAAAGTCACAAAGTTCCATTCTGAATGGGGACTTAGAAAAAATTTCAACCTTTATCGTCCAAAAAGTGAAAACATCCAAATTTAATTATCTTCTTCAAAGAAGTAACACATTCCCATTCTGACAAGGGACTTGGAAGCTCTTTTGACTTTTCACAAAAGTTGAATTTTTTTCTAAGTCCCCTCTCATTATGAGATGGGACTTAGAAAAATATTCAACTTTTGTCTAAGTTGACATGTGTGCCGCTTCCCATGTCAGAATGGGACATTTTGACTGATTGGATGGAAAGATAAACTTTTTTGATCCAAACAGTGAAAAAGTGCAAATTCATAGTTTTTGTCAAAAAAGTGACAAAGTCCCATTCTGAGTGGGCCCTTGGAAAAATTTTCAACTTTTTTCACCCAAAAAGTGAAAAAATCCAAATTTCATCTTTTTAGTCCCAAAAGTAAAAAAATCAAATTTCAAACTTTTTTCTTCAAAAAAGTGAAAAAAAAATCTGTTCTGAGTGGGCACTTGGAAAAAATTTCAACTTTTTTCACCAAAAAAGTGAAAAATCCAAATTTCATCTTTTTTGTCTCAAAGTGAAAAAATCAAATTTCAATTTTTTTCTTCAAAAAAGTGAAAAAAATTCTGTTCTGAGTGGGCACTTGGAAAAAATTTCAACTTTTTTCACCCAAAAAGTGAAAAAATAAAAATTTCATCTTTTTTAGTCTCAAAAGTGAAAAGATCAAATTTCAATTTTTTTCTTCAAAAAAACATTTCTACTTTTTTCATCCAAAAAGTGAAAACATCCAAATTCAATACATTTCTTCAAAAAAGTCACAAAGTTCCATTCTGAATGGGGACTTAGAAAAAATTTCAACCTTTATCGTCCAAAAAGTGAAAACATCAAAATTTAATTTTCTTCTTCAAAGAAGTAACACATTCCCATTCTGACAATGGACTTGGAAGCTCTTTTGACTTTTCACAAAAGTTGAATTTTTTCTAAGTCCCATCTCATTATGAGATGGGACTTAGAAAAATATTCAACTTTTGTCTAAGTTGACATGTGTGCCGCTTCCCATGTCAGAATGGGACATTTTGACTGATTGGATGGAAAGATAAACTTTTTTGATCCAAACAGTGAAAAAGTGCAAATTCATAGTTTTTGTCAAAAAAGTGACAAAGTCCCATTCTGAGTGGGCCCTTGGAAAAATTTTCAACTTTTTTCACCCAAAAAGTGAAAAAATCCAAATTTCATCTTTTTTAGTCCCAAAAGTAAAAAAATCAAATTTCAACTTTTTTCTTCAAAAAAGTGAAAAAAAATCTGATCTGAGTGGGCACTTGGAAAAAATTTCAACTTTTTTCACCAAAAAAGTGAAAAAATCCAATTTCATCTTTTTTGTCTCAAAAGTGAAAAAATCAAATTTCAATTTTTTTCTTCAAAAAAGTGAAAAAAATTCTATTCTGAGTGGGCACTTGGAAAAAATTTCAACTTTTTTCATCCAAAAAGTGAAAAAAATCAAAATTTCATCTTTTTTAGTCCCAAAAGTGAAAAAATCAAATTTCAATTTTTTTCTTCAAAAAAGTGAAAAAAATTCTGTTCTGAGTGGGCACTTGGAAAAAATTTCAACTTTTTTCACCAAAAAAGTGAAAAAATCAAAATTTCATCTTTTTTAGTCTCAAAAGTGAAAAGATCACATTTCAATTTTTTTCTTCAAAAAACATTTCTACTTTTTTCATCCAAAAAGTGAAAACATCCAAATTCAATACATTTCTTCAAAAAAGTCACAAAGTCCTATTCTGAATGGGGACTTAGAAAAAATTTCAACCTTTATCGTCCAAAAAGTGAAAACATCTAAATTTAATTTTCTTCTTCAAAGAAGTAACACATTCCTTCTGACAAGGGACTTGGAAGCTCTTTTGACTTTTCACAAAAGTTGAATTTTTTTCTAAGTCCCCTCTCATTATGAGATGGGACTTAGAAAAATATTCAACTTTTGTCTAAGTTGACATGTGTGCCGCTTCCCATGTCAGAATGGGACATTTTGACTGATTGGATGGAAAGATAAACTTTTTTGATCCAAACAGTGAAAAAGTGCAAATTCATAGTTTTTGTCAAAAAAGTGACAAAGTCCCATTCTGAGTGGGCCCTTGGAAAAATTTTCAACTTTTTTCACCCAAAAGTGAAAAAATCCAAATTTCATCTTTTTAGTCCCAAAAGTAAAAAAATCAAATTTCAACTTTTTTCTTCAAAAAAGT
This sequence comes from Pleurodeles waltl, assembly GCF_031143425.1. NCBI lineage: Eukaryota > Metazoa > Chordata > Amphibia > Caudata > Salamandridae > Pleurodeles > Pleurodeles waltl. The sequence continues at coordinate 10,964 of NW_027150128.1, read as the reverse complement.
GAAAAAAAATCTGATCTGAGTGGGCACTTGGAAAAAATTTCAACTTTTTTCACCAAAAAAGTGAAAAAATCCAAATTTCATCTTTTTTGTCTCAAAAGTGAAAAAATCAAATTTCAATTTTTTTCTTCAAAAAAGTGAAAAAAATTCTATTCTGAGTGGGCACTTGGAAAACATTTCAACCTTTTTTCATCCAAAAAGTGAAAAAAATCAAAATTTCATCTTTTTTTGTCCCAAAAGTGAAAAAATCAAATTTCAATTTTTTTCTTCAAAAAAGTGAAAAAAATTCTGTTCTGAGTGGGCACTTGGAAAAAATTTCAACTTTTTTCACCAAAAAGTGAAAAAATCAAAATTTCATCTTTTTTAGTCTCAAAAGTGAAAAGATCAAATTTCAATTTTTTTCTTCAAAAAACATATCTACTTTTTTCATCCAAAAAGTGAAAACATCCAAATTCAATACATTTCTTCAAAAAAGTCACAAAGTTCCATTCTGAATGGGGACTTAGAAAAAATTTCAACCTTTATCGTCCAAAAAGTGAAAACATCAAAATTTAATTTTCTTCTTCAAAGAAGTAACACATTCCCATTCTGACAATGGACTTGGAAGCTCTTTTGACTTTTCACAAAAGTTGAATTTTTTTCTAAGTCCCATCTCATTATGAGATGGGACTTAGAAAAATATTCAACTTTTGTCTAAGTTGACATGTGTGCCGCTTCCCATGTCAGAATGGGACATTTTGACTGATTGGATGGAAAGATAAACCTTTTTTGATCCAAACAGTGAAAAAGTGCAAATTCATAGTTTTTGTCAAAAAAGTGACAAAGTCCCATTCTGAGTGGGCCCTTGGAAAAATTTTCAACTTTTTTCACCCAAAAAGTGAAAAAATCCAAATTTCATCTTTTTTAGTCCCAAAAGTAAAAAAATCAAATTTCAACTTTTTTCTTCAAAAAAGTGAAAAAAAATCTGTTCTGAGTGGGCACTTGGAAAAAATTTCAACTTTTTTCACGAAAAAAGTGAAAAAATCCAAATTTCATCTTTTTGTCTCAAAGTGAAAAAATCAAATTTCAATTTTTTTCTTCAAAAAGTGAAAAAATTCTGTTCTGAGTGGGCACTTGGAAAAAATTTCAACTTTTTTCACCCAAAAAGTGAAAAAATCAAAATTTCATCTTTTTTAGTCTCAAAAGTGAAAAGATCACATTTCAATTTTTTTCTTCAAAAAAACATTTCTACTTTTTTCATCCAAAAAGTTAAAAAAATCCAAATTCAATACATTTCTTCAAAAAAGTCACAAAGTCCCATTCTGAATGGGGACTTAGAAAAAATTTCAACCTTTATCGTCCAAAAAGTGAAAACATCCAAATGTAATTTTCTTCTTCAAAGAATTAACACATTCCCATTCTGACAAGGGACTTGGAAGCTCTTTTTACTTTTCACAAAAGTTGAATTTCTTTCTAAGTCCCATCTCATTATGAGATGGGACTTAGAAAAATATTCAACTTTTGTGTAAGTTGACATGTGTGCCGCTTCCCATGTCAGAATGGGACATTTTGACTGATTGGATGGAAAGATAAACTTTTTTGATCCAAACAGTGAAAAAGTGCAAATTCATAGTTTTTGTCAAAAAAGTGACAAAGTCCCATTCTGAGTGGGCCCTTGGAAAAATTTTCAACTTTTTTCACCCAAAAAGTGAAAAAATCCAAATTTCATCTTTTTTTGTCCCAAAAGTAAAAAAATCAAATTTCAACTTTTTTCTTCAAAAAAGTGAAAAAAAAATCTGTTCTGAGTGGGCACTTGGAAAAAATTTCAACTTTTTTCACGAAAAAAGTGAAAAAATCCAAATTTCATCTTTTTGTCTCAAAAGTGAAAAAATCAAATTTCAATTTTTTTCTTCAAAAAAGTGAAAAAAATTCTGTTCTGAGTGGGCACTTGGAAAAAATTTCAACTTTTTCACCCAAAAAGTGAAAAAATCAAAATTTCATCTTTTTTAGTCTCAAAAGTGAAAAGATCAAATTTCAATTTTTTTCTTCAAAAAAACATTTCTACTTTTTTCATCCAAAAAGTGAAAACATCCAAATTCAATACATTTCTTCAAAAAAAGTCACAAGTTCCATTCTGAATGGGGACTTAGAAAAAATTTCAACCTTTATCGTCCAAAAAGTGAAAACATCAAAATTTAATTTTCTTCTTCAAAGAAGTAACACATTCCCATTCTGACAATGGACTTGGAAGCTCTTTTGACTTTTCACAAAAGTTGAATTTTTTTCTAAGTCCCATCTCATTATGAGATGGGACTTAGAAAAATATTCAACTTTTGTCTAAGTTGACATGTGTGCCGCTTCCCATGTCAGAATGGGACATTTTGACTGATTGGATGGAAAGATAAACTTTTTTGATCCAAACAGTGAAAAAGTGCAAATCATAGTTTTTGTCAAAAAGTGACAAAGTCCCATTCTGAGTGGGCCCTTGGAAAAATTTTCAACTTTTTTCACCCAAAAAGTGAAAAAATCCAAATTTCATCTTTTTTAGTCCCAAAAGTAAAAAAATCAAATTTCAACTTTTTTCTTCAAAAAAGTGAAAAAAAATCTGTTCTGAGTGGGCACTTGGAAAAAATTTCAACTTTTTCACCCAAAAAGTGAAAAAATCAAAATTTCATCTTTTTTAGTCTCAAAAGTGAAAAGATCAAATTTCAATTTTTTTCTTCAAAAAAACATTTCTACTTTTTTCATCCAAAAAGTGAAAACATCCAAATTCAATACATTTCTTCAAAAAAGTCACAAAGTTCCATTCTGAATGGGGACTTAGAAAAAATTTCAACCTTTATCGTCCAAAAAGTGAAAACATCCAAATGTAATTTTCTTCTTCAAAGAAGTAACACATTCCCATTCTGACAAGGGACTTGGAAGCTCTTTTTACTTTTCACAAAAGTTGAATTTCTTTCTAAGTCCCATCTCATTATGAGATGGGACTTAGAAAAATATTCAACTTTTGTGTAAGTTGACATGTGTGCCGCTTCCCATGTCAGAATGGGACATTTTGACTGATTGGATGGAAAGATAAACTTTTTTGATCCAAACAGTGAAAAAGTGCAAATTCATAGTTTTTGTCAAAAAAGTGACAAAGTCCCATTCTGAGTGGGCCCTTGGAAAAATTTTCAACTTTTTTCACCCAAAAAGTGAAAAAATCCAAAATTTCATCTTTTTTTGTCCAAAAGTAAAAAAATCAAATTTCAACTTTTTTCTTCAAAAAAGTGAAAAAAAATCTGTTCTGAGTGGGCACTTGGAAAAAATTTCAACTTTTTTCACGAAAAAAGTGAAAAAATCCAAATTTCATCTTTTTTGTCTCAAAAGTGAAAAAATCAAATTTCAAATTTTTTTCTTCAAAAAAGTGAAAAAAATTCTGTTCTGAGTGGGCACTTGGAAAAAATTTCAACTTTTTTCACCCAAAAAGTGAAAAAATCAAAATTTCATCTTTTTTAGTCTCAAAAGTGAAAAGATCAAATTTCAATTTTTTTCTTCAAAAAAACATTTCTACTTTTTTCATCCAAAAAGTGAAAACATCCAAATTCAATACATTTCTTCAAAAAAGTCACAAAGTTCCATTCTGAATGGGGACTTAGAAAAAATTTCAACCTTTATCGTCCAAAAAGTGAAAACATCAAAATTTAATTTCTTCTTCAAAGAAGTAACACATTCCCATTCTGACAATGGACTTGGAAGCTCTTTTGACTTTTCACAAAAGTTGAATTTTTTTCTAAGTCCCATCTCATTATGAGATGGGACTTAGAAAATATTCAACTTTTGTCTAAGTTGACATGTGTGCCGCTTCCCATGTCAGAATGGGACATTTTGACTGATTGGATGGAAAGATAAACTTTTTTGATCCAAACAGTGAAAAAGTGCAAATTCATAGTTTTTGTCAAAAAAGTGACAAAGTCCCATTCTGAGTGGGCCCTTGGAAAAATTTTCAACTTTTTTCACCCAAAAGTGAAAAAATCCAAATTTCATCTTTTTTAGTCCCAAAAGTAAAAAAATCAAATTTCAACTTTTTTCTTCAAAAAAGTGAAAAAAAATCTGTTCTGAGTGGGCACTTGGAAAAAATTTCAACTTTTTTTCACCCAAAAAGTGAAAAAATCAAAATTTCATCTTTTTTAGTCTCAAAAGTGAAAAGATCAAATTTCAATTTTTTTCTTCAAAAAAACATTTCTACTTTTTTCATCCAAAAAGTGAAAACATCCAAATTCAATACATTTCTTCAAAAAAGTCACAAGTTCCATTCTGAATGGGGACTTAGAAAAAATTTCAACCTTTATCGTCCAAAAAGTGAAAACATCCAAATGTAATTTTCTTCTTCAAAGAAGTAACACATTCCCATTCTGACAAGGGACTTGGAAGCTCTTTTTACTTTTCACAAAAGTTGAATTTCTTTCTAAGTCCCATCTCATTATGAGATGGGACTTAGAAAAATATTCAACTTTTGTGTAAGTTGACATGTGTGCCGCTTCCCATGTCAGAATGGGACATTTTGACTGATTGGATGGAAAGATAAACTTTTTTGATCCAAACAGTGAAAAAGTGCAAATTCATAGTTTTTGTCAAAAAAGTGACAAAGTCCATTCTGAGTGGGCCCTTGGAAAAATTTTCAACTTTTTTCACCCAAAAAGTGAAAAAATCCAATTTCATCTTTTTTTGTCCCAAAAGTAAAAAAATCAAATTTCAACTTTTTTCTTCAAAAAAGTGAAAAAAAATCTGTTCTGAGTGGGCACTTGGAAAAAATTTCAACTTTTTTCACGAAAAAAGTGAAAAAATCCAAATTTCATCTTTTTTGTCTCAAAAGTGAAAAAATCAAATTTCAATTTTTTCTTCAAAAAAGTGAAAAAAATTCTGTTCTGAGTGGGCACTTGGAAAAATTTCAACTTTTTTCACCCAAAAAGTGAAAAAATCAAAATTTCATCTTTTTTAGTCTCAAAAGTGAAAAGATCAAATTTCAATTTTTTTCTTCAAAAAACATTTCTACTTTTTTCATCCAAAAAGTGAAAACATCCAAATTCAATACATTTCTTCAAAAAAGTCACAAAGTTCCATTCTGAATGGGGACTTAGAAAAAATTTCAACCTTTATCGTCCAAAAAGTGAAAACATCAAAATTTAATTTTCTTCTTCAAGAAGTAACACATTCCCCATTCTGACAATGGACTTGGAAGCTCTTTTGACTTTTCACAAAAGTTGAATTTTTTTCTAAAGTCCCATCTCATTATGAGATGGGGACTTAGAAAAATATTCAACTTTTGTCTAAGTTGACATGTGTGCCGCTTCCCATGTCAGAATGGACATTTTGACTGATTGGATGGAAAGATAAACTTTTTTGATCCAAACAGTGAAAAAGTGCAAATTCATAGTTTTTGTCAAAAAGTGACAAAGTCCATTCTGAGTGGGCCCTTGGAAAAATTTTCAACTTTTTTCACCCAAAAAGTGAAAAAATCCAAATTTCATCTTTTTTAGTCCCAAAAGTAAAAAAATCAAATTTCAACTTTTTTCTTCAAAAAAGTGAAAAAAATCTGATCTGAGTGGGCACTTGGAAAAAATTTCAACTTTTTTCACCAAAAAAGTGAAAAAATCCAAATTTCATCTTTTTTGTCTCAAAAGTGAAAAAATCAAATTTCAATTTTTTTCTTCAAAAAAGTGAAAAAAATTCTATTCTGAGTGGGCACTTGGAAAAAAATTTCAACTTTTTTCATCCAAAAAGTGAAAAAAATCAAAATTTCATCTCTTTTTAGTCCCAAAAGTGAAAAAATCAAATTTCAATTTTTTTCTTCAAAAAGTGAAAAAAATTCTGTTCTGAGTGGGCACTTGGAAAAAATTTCAACTTTTTTCACCAAAAAAGTGAAAAAATCAAAATTTCATCTTTTTTAGTCTCAAAAGTGAAAAGATCACATTTCAATTTTTTTCTTCAAAAAAACATTTCTACTTTTTTCATCCAAAAAGTGAAAACATCCAAATTCAATACATTTCTTCAAAAAAGTCACAAAGTCCTATTCTGAATGGGGACTTAGAAAAAATTTCAACCTTTATCGTCCAAAAAGTGAAACATCTAAATTTAATTTTCTTCTTCAAAGAAGTAACACATTCCTTCTGACAAGGGACTTGGAAGCTCTTTTGACTTTTCACAAAAGTTGAATTTTTTTCTAAGTCCCCTCTCATTATGAGATGGGACTTAGAAAAATATTCAACTTTTGTCTAAGTTGACATGTGTGCCGCTTCCCATGTCAGAATGGGACATTTTGACTGATTGGATGGAAAGATAAACTTTTTTTGATCCAAACAGTGAAAAAGTGCAAATTCATAGTTTTTGTCAAAAAAGTGACAAAGTCCCATTCTGAGTGGGCCCTTGGAAAAATTTCAACTTTTTTCACCCAAAAAGTGAAAAAATCCAAATTTCATCTTTTTTAGTCCCAAAAGTTAAAAAAATCAAATTTCAACTTTTTTCTTCAAAAAAGTGAAAAAAAATCTGATCTGAGTGGGCACTTGGAAAAAATTTCAACTTTTTTCACCAAAAAAGTGAAAAAATCCAAATTTCATCTTTTTTGTCTCAAAAGTGAAAAAATCAAATTACAATTTTTTTCTTCAAAAAAGTGAAAAAAAATCTGTTCTGAGTGGGCACTTGGAAAAAATTTCAACTTTTTTCACCAAAAAAGTGAAAAAATCCAAATTTCATCTTTTTTGTCTCAAAAGTGAAAAAATCAAATTTCAATTTTTTTCTTCAAAAAAGTGAAAAAAATTCTATTCTGAGTGGGCACTTGGAAAACATTTCAACTTTTTTTCATCCAAAAGTGAAAAAAATCAAAATTTCATCTTTTTTTGTCCCAAAAGTGAAAAAATCAAATTTCAATTTTTTTCTTCAAAAAAGTGAAAAAAATTCTGTTCTGAGTGGGCACTTGGAAAAATTTCAACTTTTTTCACCCAAAAAGTGAAAAAATCAAAATTTCATCTTTTTTAGTCTCAAAAGTGAAAAGATCAAATTTCAATTTTTTTCTTCAAAAAAACATATCTACTTTTTTCATCCAAAAAGTGAAAACATCCAAATTCAATACATTTCTTCAAAAAGTCACAAAGTTCCATTCTGAATGGGGACTTAGAAAAAATTTCAACCTTTATCGTCCTAAAAAGTGAAAACATCAAAATTTAATTTTCTTCTTCAAAGAAGTAACACATTCCCATTCTGACAATGGACTTGGAAGCTCTTTTGACTTTTCACAAAAGTTGAATTTTTTTTCTAAGTCCCATCTCATTATGAGATGGACTTAGAAAAATATTCAACTTTTGTCTAAGTTGACATGTGTGCCGCTTCCCCATGTCAGAATGGACATTTTGACTGATTGGATGAAAGATAAACTTTTTTGATCCAAACAGTGAAAAAGTGCAAATTCATAGTTTTTGTCAAAAAAGTGACAAAGTCCCATTCTGAGTGGGCCCTTGGAAAAATTTTCAACTTTTTTCACCCAAAAAGTGAAAAAATCCAAATTTCATCTTTTTTAGTCCCAAAAGTAAAAAAATCAAATTTCAACTTTTTTCTTCAAAAAAGTGAAAAAAAATCTGATCTGAGTGGGCACTTGGAAAAAATTTCAACTTTTTTCACCAAAAAAGTGAAAAAATCCAAATTTCATCTTTTTTGTCTCAAAAGTGAAAAAATCAAATTTCAATTTTTTTTCTTCAAAAAAGTGAAAAAAATTCTATTCTGAGTGGGCACTTGGAAAAAATTTCAACTTTTTTCATCCAAAAAGTGAAAAAAATCAAAATTTCATCTTTTTTAGTCCCAAAAGTGAAAAAATCAAATTTCAATTTTTTTCTTCAAAAAAGTGAAAAAAATTCTGTTCTGAGTGGGCACTTGGAAAAAATTTCAACTTTTTTCACCAAAAAGTGAAAAATCAAAATTTCATCTTTTTTAGTCTCAAAAGTGAAAAGATCACATTTCAATTTTTTTCTTCAAAAAAACATTTCTACTTTTTTCATCCAAAAAGTTAAAAAAATCCAAATTCAATACATTTCTTCAAAAAGTCACAAAGTCCCATTCCTGAATGGGGACTTAGAAAAAATTTCAACCTTTATCGTCTAAAAAGTGAAAACATCCAAATGTAATTTTCTTCTTCAAAGAAGTAACACATTCCCATTCTGACAAGGGACTTGGAAGCTCTTTTTACTTTTCACAAAAGTTGAATTTCTTTCTAAGTCCCATCTCATTATGAGATGGGACTTAGAAAAATATTCAACTTTTGTGTAAGTTGACATGTGTGCCGCTTCCATGTCAGAATGGGACATTTTGACTGATTGGATGGAAAGATAAACTTTTTTGATCCAAACAGTGAAAAAGTGCAAATTCATAGTTTTTGTCAAAAAAGTGACAAAGTCCCATTCTGAGTGGGCCCTTGGAAAAATTTTCAACTTTTTTCACCCAAAAAGTGAAAAAATCCAAATTTCATCTTTTTTAGTCCCAAAAGTAAAAAAATCAAATTTCAACTTTTTTCTTCAAAAAAGTGAAAAAAAATCTGTTCTGAGTGGGCACTTGGAAAAAATTTCAACTTTTTTCACGAAAAAAGTGAAAAAATCCAAATTTCATCTTTTTTGTCTCAAAAGTGAAAAAATCAAATTTCAATTTTTTTCTTCAAAAAAGTGAAAAAAATTCTGTTCTGAGTGGGCACTTGGAAAAAATTTCAACTTTTTTCACCCAAAAAGTGAAAAAATCAAAATTTCATCTTTTTAGTCTCAAAAGTGAAAAGATCAAATTTCAATTTTTTTCTTCAAAAAAACATTTCTACTTTTTTCATCCAAAAAGTGAAAACATCCAAATTCAATACATTTCTTCAAAAAAGTCACAAAGTTCCATTCTGAATGGGACTTAGAAAAATTTCAACCTTTATCGTCCAAAAAGTGAAAACATCCAAATTTAATTATCTTCTTCAAAGAAGTAACACATTCCCATTCTGACAAGGGACTTGGAAGCTCTTTTGACTTTTCACAAAAGTTGAATTTTTTTCTAAGTCCCCTCTCATTATGAGATGGGACTTAGAAAAATATTCAACTTTTGTCTAAGTTGACATGTGTGCCGCTTCCCATGTCAGAATGGGACATTTTGACTGATTGGATGGAAAGATAAACTTTTTTGATCCAAACAGTGAAAAAGTGCAAATTCATAGTTTTTGTCAAAAAAGTGACAAAGTCCCATTCTGAGTGGGCCCCTTGGAAAAATTTTCAACTTTTTTCACCCAAAAAGTGAAAAAATCCAAATTTCATCTTTTTTAGTCCAAAAGTAAAAAAATCAAATTTCAACTTTTTTCTTCCAAAAAAGTGAAAAAAAATCTGTTCTGAGTGGGCACTTGGAAAAAATTTCAACTTTTTTCACCAAAAAAGTGAAAAAATCCAAATTTCATCTTTTTTGTCTCAAAGTGAAAAAATCAAATTTCAATTTTTTTCTTCAAAAAAGTGAAAAAAATTCTGTTCTGAGTGGGCACTTGGAAAAAATTTCAACTTTTTTCACCCAAAAAGTGAAAAAATAAAAATTTCATCTTTTTTAGTCTCAAAAGTGAAAAGATCAAATTTCAATTTTTTTCTTCAAAAAACATTTCTACTTTTTTCATCCAAAAAGTGAAAACATCCAAATTCAATACATTTCTTCAAAAAAGTCACAAAGTTCCATTCTGAATGGGGACTTAGAAAAAATTTCAACCTTTATCGTCCAAAAAGTGAAAACATCAAATTTAATTTTCTTCTTCAAAGAAGTACACATTCCATTCTGACAATGGGACTTGGAAGCTCTTTTTGACTTTTCACAAAAGTTGAATTTTTTTCTAAGTCCCATCTCATTATGAGATGGGACTTAGAAAAATATTCAACTTTTGTCTAAGTTGACATGTGTGCCGCTTCCCATGTCAGAATGGGACATTTTGACTGATTGGATGGAAAGATAAACTTTTTTGATCCAAACAGTGAAAAAGTGCAAATTCATAGTTTTTGTCAAAAAAGTGACAAAGTCCCATTCTGAGTGGGCCCTTGGAAAAATTTTTCACTTTTTTCACCCAAAAAGTGAAAAAATCCAAATTTCATCTTTTTTAGTCCCAAAAGTAAAAAAATCAAATTTCAACTTTTTTCTTCAAAAAAGTGAAAAAAATCTGATCTGAGTGGGCACTTGGAAAAAATTTCAACTTTTTTCACCAAAAAAGTGAAAAAATCCAAATTTCATCTTTTTTGTCTCAAAAGTGAAAAAATCAAATTTCAATTTTTTTCTTCAAAAAGTGAAAAAATTCTATTCTGAGTGGGCACTTGGAAAAAATTTCAACTTTTTTCATCCAAAAAGTGAAAAAAATCAAAATTTCATCTTTTTTAGTCCCAAAAGTGAAAAAATCAAATTTCAATTTTTTCTTCAAAAAAGTGAAAAAAATTCTGTTCTGAGTGGGCACTTGGAAAAAATTTCAACTTTTTTCACCAAAAAAGTGAAAAAATCAAATTTCATCTTTTTTAGTCTCAAAAGTGAAAAGATCACATTTCAATTTTTTTCTTCAAAAAAACATTTCTACTTTTTTCATCCAAAAAGTGAAAACATCCAAATCAATACATTTCTTCAAAAAAGTCACAAAGTCCTATTCTGAATGGGGACTTAGAAAAAATTTCAACCTTTATCGTCCAAAAAGTGAAAACATCTAAATTTAATTTTCTTCTTCAAAGAAGTAACACATTCCTTCTGACAAGGGACTTGGAAGCTCTTTTGACTTTTCACAAAAGTTGAATTTTTTTCTAAGTCCCCTCTCATTATGAGATGGGACTTAGAAAAATATTCAACTTTTGTGTAAGTTGACATGTGTGCCGCTTCCCATGTCAGAATGGGACATTTTGACTGATTGGATGGAAAGATAAACTTTTTTGATCCAAACAGTGAAAAAGTGCAAATTCATAGTTTTTGTCAAAAAAGTGACAAAGTCC